>NC_133328.1:652330117-652621732 GCF_042186555.1 Aquarana catesbeiana | reverse complement strand
GGGTGTCACCCACAAGAATACTTCATTAGAAAGCCGGCAGTCAGGCCCCCCCCGGGCATAATCCATACAGTGATGGCGGTTATAGTACTACTGAAGAGAAACACAAGAGGGCGCCAGACTAAGTGCAGCATTAAAATCACCTTGATTTATTCAAAGCACAACAAATAAGCATCTCATGTTAGTAGATGAATGTCGGCATATACAGGAATAATCCACGGCTGGGGGGGTGGAGAGTCTCCTGTGAATTCCTTGTCAGGAACGGTTTCCAAAGCAGCGGGGCGGCTGGAACACCCGGAAGTGGCTGACCACTGTAGCAAACAACGTGGAGCATAATTTGGCGTCGGTGGGAGGGCGTGCTGCTTTGTTTGGGGGGGGCGGTAGCGCGTTTGGAAAATTCAATTTTTTATGACTGTTGTACAGGATAAGGGCTCCGGGCAGGGGGTGGGGCTCCAGGCAGGGGGTGGAGCTCTGGGCACGGGGCGGGGCTACACCAGGCCACCCAGCTCCGTAATCGCTGACATTTAAAGAGAACAGACCAATCTAACATCAGAGATTACGGAGCTGGGTGTGTCCTCCTCTAGTCCCGCCCCCCCATCCCATATAACAGCCGAAGAAACACGTTACCACCCCCCATCCACAGCAGCACGCCCTCCTGCTGACGTCTGTCCAGGTCCAGCACCATCTTGCCCTCCATGCTGGTTGCTACCTGGTGTCCCAGCCCCCTTCCCCCCCCCCCGCCGCTTTGGAAGCCGTGAATGACAAGGAATCCACAGGAGACCCTCCAACCCCACCCCCTCCCCCCCCCCCCCCCCCACCCCCCGCCGTGGATTATTTCTGTACATGCCGGCGTTTATCTACTAACATGAGATGCCTTTTTTGTGCACTTTGAATAAATCAAGGTTATTTTAACGCTGCACTTAGTCTGGCGCCCTCTTTTGTTTCTCTTACATGCCTACAAGAGTCCCTGCTTCACTCAATGTGGTGCCATCGCCTGCCTGCCATTCCCATCTTTCCATCTATGCTGCGACTTTGAAGCGAAGTTCCACCTAAAAGTGGAAGCTCCACTTATCTGCTTCCTCCCTCCAGTGCCACATTTGGCACCTTTCGGGGGGGGGGGGGGAATGGGTAATTGTTTTTGACAGGTACCCGTCCCTACTTCCAGGAGACTGCACTGCAGCGCCGTCTCTTGGAAGTTCTGCCCCTTCTCCTCCTTCCTCCACCTCCGGGCCAGTTAGAAAGAACAGCGTGCTTCGCGCATGTGCAGTAGGAAACCTTCATATGGGGGGGGGCACGGAACCCCACTTTAACCATTTCTCGCCTGTAGGAGGTTATGTGACCTTCCTTAGGTTGAAGTGGTGATATCGGGATGATGGCGGCAGTTACAGCCGTCCTGTAATGTGAGAGCCGTCCTAGCGACTATTCAGCCGCTGGATCGCTTTTACAGGCAGCGCAAGAGGACCCCTCCCCCCATCGCCACCCTCTGTTGCCTTTCCAGTCTCTCCGTGTGATCAGGATTAACTGTCCAGTGTCAGCACCAGATTACCATAGAGCTTACCGTAGACTGAATGGTCCCCGGCCATATCTATGACCCTGGAGACCGGAAGTGATGTCATGACAGCACTTCCTGGCAGATGTAAACACCCACCAGTTTTTGTTTTTCCTGGAAAGCAACAGTGATCAATGGTTGTTTTTTTGTGTATGTATATAATGTGTGTGTGATAAATATATAATGTGTATGTAAGTTCTTTTTTTGATCTCATGCTTTCCAGGGTAGAGGAGATATTTGGGGGTCTCATTGACCCCAGATCCCTCTATAAAGAGGACCTGTCATCTCTTATTTCTATTACATGAGATCTCATAAAGAGGACCTGTCATCTCTTATTTCTATTACATGAGATCTCCATAAAGAGGACCTGTCATCTCTTATTTCTATTACATGAGATCTCCATAAAGAGGACCTGTCATCTCTTATTTCTATTACATGAGATCTCCATAAAGAGGACCTGTCATCTCTTATTTCTATTACATGAGATCTCCATAAAGAGGACCTGTCATCTCTTATTTCTATTACATGAGATCCCCATAAAGAGGACCTGTCATCTCTTATTTCTATTACATGAGATCTCCATAAAGAGGACCTGTCATCTCTTATTTCTATTACATGAGATCTCTCCATAAAGAGGACCTGTCATCTCTTATTTCTATTACATGAGATCCCCATAAAGAGGACTTGTCATCTCTTATTTCTATTACATGAGATCTTCATAAAGAGGACCTGTCATCTCTTATTTCTATTACATGATCTCCCCATAAAGAGGACCTGTCATCTCTTATTTCTATTACATGATCTCCCCATAAAGAGGACCTGTCATCTCTTATTTCTATTACATGAGATCTCTCCATAAAGAGGACCTGTCATCTCTTATTTCTATTACATGAGATCTCCATAAAGAGGACCTGTCATCTCTTATTTCTATTACATGATCTCCCCATAAAGAGGACCTGTCATCTCTTATTTCTATTACATGATCTCCCCATAAAGAGGACCTGTCATCTCTTATTTCTATTACATGAGATCTCCATAAAGAGGACCTGTCATCTCTTATTTCTATTACATGAGATCTCTTCATAAAGAGGACCTGTCATCTCTTATTTCTATTACATGAGATCTCCATAAAGAGGACCTGTCATCTCTTATTTCTATTACATGAGATCTCCATAAAGAGGACCTGTCATCTCTTATTTCTATTACATGAGATCTCCATAAAGAGGACCTGTCATCTCTTATTTCTATTACATGAGATCTCTCCATAAAGAGGACCTGTCATCTCTTATTTCTATTACATGAGATCTCCATAAAGAGGACCTGTCATCTCTTATTTCTATTACATGAGATCTCCATAAAGAGGACCTGTCATCTCTTATTTCTATTACATGAGATCTCTCCATAAAGAGGACCTGTCATCTCTTATTTCTATTACATGAGATCTCTCCATAAAGAGGACCTGTCATCTCTTATTTCTATTACATGAGATCTCTCCATAAAGAGGACCTGTCATCTCTTATTTCTATTACATGAGATCTCCATAAAGAGGACCTGTCATCTCTTATTTCTATTACAAGGGATGTTTACATTTCTTCTCATAGGAATAAAAGTGATAGAAAAAAAAAATTTAGAGGGTGAGTGTAAACATTTTTTTTAATAAAAAAAAAATACATTCAAAGCGCTCCCGTCCCCTCGTTGTCGCACGCAGAAGCGGACACACACGTAAGTCGCACTCACATATGTAAACGGTATTCGTACCACACGTGAGGTATCGCCGTGATCGTTAGGGTGAGAACAATAATTCTATCCCCAGACCTTCTCTGTAACTCAAAATTGGTAACCTGTGTAAAGTTATCAAGCGTCGCCTATGGAGATTTTATAGTATCACAGTTTGTCGCCATTCCACAAGCGTGCGCAACAATTAGAAAGTGTGACATGTTTGGTATCTATTTACTCAGCGTAACATCGTCTTTCACATTATGCAAAACAATTAGGGGTCAATTTTGTGGTTTTTTTTTTTTTTTTTTTTTGTTTTTTTTTTTTGTTTTTTGTTTTTGTTTTTTTTAAGAAAAAAGAAAATGCCCCCTAAATTGAGATTTTAATGGCAACAACATCACCAGATTGAATAAAAACAAATCTTTTATTGATACATATAAAGAGGATCAATCACACATGTGATGATCTTGTAAAATCAGAGCAAAAGCAAATGATAGAATCATTACAAGGTATATAGTATATTATGTGTTGCTCTGCTTTGTCCGAAAACGCTCTTTGGTACCCGACGCGTTTCAGGCCTTTTCTCAGGGGTACTTGACAGGAGAATGTATATTCAAATACTTATGTAATGAGTGAGAGAGAGGAAAAAAAAGCACAATAACGTTGTGACATAAGCATGCAGTGTATGGCCAAAAACTGTGCTAATAGGATAAATGGTGCAATGTTCTGCTGGGTTGTTCAAACAGAAATTGAAAGCATTTTTTTTTTTTTTTTACATTGTGTTTGAAAAATTTCTGCACAAATACCATGTGACATAACAAATTGCCACGACCACCATTTTATTCCCTAGGGTGTCTGCTAAAAAAAATATTTAGGGATTATAAATAATTTTCTAACAAAAATACTAATTGAAATGTTTAAACAAAAAGAAAAGGCCTGGAGGGGGGGAGGGGGATCGGGAGGGTCAAGTGGTTAATGTAGGACAGAAGGTAAACGTTTTTTTCTTTTTTATAACTTCCTGTCAGTTTTTTTGCCACCTGTATCCCATTGGGGAGGCATTTCCCTTCACTTCCTGTCCCATAGCGAAAACAGGAAGTGAGGGGATCCCTGGTTGTCACCAGAACTAGTGTCCCCATTGGAAGATTTCTCCTCTCTCCCATGTCTGGAGACCCTTGTTCTGGGATTTTCTTTCAGTCACAACGGTCACCAGGACAAACAGAGTAAATCTGTCCAATGGGGGGAACACAGATGGCAATAAGAACCTGGCAGGGGGTCTAATCCTTCTTTACTTATCCTGCTACAGTTGTCACAATCTAGTTCTGAACGGATTCAACAAAACTATAACTTTATTTATTTTTTGGACAGGAGGCGTGACATGCAAGATGCAGAATTCGGAGAGAAGCACCCGTTCTTCGAGGAAGCCCATACCGATTCAGATGCCCTCCCCCGGCCCTGAAAGTGACACGGGACAGTACATGTGCATCGAGTGCAGCGAGACCTTCGACACCAAGCTTGAGCTGACCTCGCACCGCCAGAGCCATGTGGCCAAGAAACAGTTCACGTGCACGCACTGCGGAAGGGGCTTCCACCACCAGGTCTTTCTGCAGATGCACGAGAGAAGTCACGAAGAAGGAGTTTCCAAAGTAAAGACTCCCCCTCCTCGTGTCATATCCACCAGGAGCAGCAAGATGGTTGACATTGTGCACGTGAAGCCCACCTACACCAAGCCTTCACGCCCCCTGAACTCTATAGTGCATTTCAAAACTGAGCCGAAAGTCTGCCAAACCTTCACCCCGAAAGAGTTCCTCACCAGGCGATGCCATGGGTCTGGTTTAGCCACCAGTCAGAAGGAGGACGCTCCTGAGAAAAAGAACCTATTTGAGTTGCGAATATCCAAATTTTCAGACACAACCGTACATCTTATAGACTCCTTTGGAAACTCAATTGAAATTTTGACCGATGTCTTCAACACATACACTATCGCGGAGCCGGAAGAGAACGGTGTGAACACTAACGCTGATAAGGTCCCTACAAAGAATGTAAGTCCTGATGAGACCAGTTCCAAAAGTCTCACTGAAGAGCCTTCCGTCTCCCCCCAGACAAAACCCGCTGACATGGACAATGATCGTCCTCCAAGCAGCGAGCTGATCACGAGTGAAAGTGCCGCCTCTGAGAAACCCGAGGCTGCTCTTCCTCTGCCAGAACTGTCTAATGCAGAAAGTGCAGTCATTCCAGAGCAGGAACCAATGGAAAGTCAACCCAGTTCCGAAACTATGGAGAATGTCTCTGAGAAACTAAGTGTGCAACCTTCAGAGGTCTCTGAAGAGAAGGTCAACCAAGGCCAAGCCATTGATTCCATTATTGACGGCAACCTTCCTGCTAATGATGACATGGATACCACCCCAGAGGATGCTGCCAGTCCAACCTCTCCACAGAAACAGCAGAATGAGCTGGAAGTCGATCAAATTGCTAAACTCAATTCCACTTTGCTCACTGATGAGCCCATAGGCAGTGCAGATGAATCCCAGGATAAACGTCTTGAAGACTCTGCCCAACTGCCCGATTGTTCCTCATTGGGTGACCCAGGCTCTTCGAAAAATGAGCCAAAGACCATCGAAGAGAATAAACAACCAGAGGAAGAGATGATTCCCAATGAAGAACAAGCTCAAGACTTGACTTTACCGAAATCTGATGCTGAGGTTGGGCAGGTAAACCCACCTGAAGAAATTTCACCAAATAGTCGAGAAGAACTCTCCCCCGCAATGTCCGTTAATGTATCTGAAGACCGCCCGCCCCCGGAGATCAGCCTCCACAACCAGTCCAGCAAAGAGGAAGCTGATCTTTCTAATACTTTATTAACGAACAGAGATGTGAGCTCACCTACAGAAGACACATCTATAGACAAATCTGCTGAAGACCTCAGAGCTCAGAATGAACAATCTCCATCATCAGAAGAATGTTCCGGTATCAGCACCATTATACCAGAAAAACAGGACCTGCAATCTGCATCCCTCCAGGAAAATGCTGACAAGAATTTGAAGACCGATATCTGTATGACATCTGAGGATGTTGGTGAAGTCTCCATTTCAGAAGGAGAAGTTGGCTTACCAGAGAGAGATTTGCAGGCGGACAACAAGGAGCCAGAAAAACATTGTAGCCTTTTATCCGGACAGGATATGCTGCATGATGATGATGATGACGGTGACGGCGAGCTTGTCATTGATGACAAAAGAGACGAAGACTTGTTTGAGAGAGACATTTTCCCATTGGAGGTTTGTGAGAAAGGCCTCGCCTCTGTGGAGGAGCAGAACATTGCGTGTGAGGGTGAAGCTCACAGTACAAAGATTGTACAAGAGAAAGAGAGTGACATCTGCCTGAATGGCAGTGAAATGACTTACATCTCTGAAAGTGAGATGATCAAATTGCTGGAACAGGATAAAGATGACATTGGTGAAGACGAACCCGTCGCTGCTGTCCAGAAAGACCTGGAAACCATGAGGAATGACGATCAAGCCTTTTCCCAGTCAAAACTAGAGCCTGAACTAAGCAATTCTGAGGAGACCAAGTCCTCCAGAAGTCCAGTAACTGGGAATGGAGAGCAGAATACTGTAGATGAGATGCTCACCGGTCAGGGCAGTGAACTACCTGCTTGCATGGAAGAAGAAACATCGGAGGTACAGCTCGATCAAAACAAGCTTAAAACCACTGACCATGTCGGGTTACCATCCGAAAATCACAATTTGCCCACATATCAAGCTCCTCCAAATGAAAAGATGGAGACCGGTTCCTGCTCCCCTTTAAGTTTTCTTACCAGCGATGAGCCTAGAACTGGAGAATCTCCAAATTCCATTGAAAGCATGTTAACACAAGATTCAGTGTCAAAGAATAGTTCAGAAGAACAACTTGCACCTTCCATTGGTAATCTCCAACCAATAACAGCAGAGGGTATCACTGACCTACCCCAACCAGAGCAAGACCTCCCGTGCAGAGACCAAAATTATGAGCCATCTGGGACCTCAGAAAATCAAGATTTAAGTCCTGTAGGGGATGCTGCCATGTGCAGAACAGAACACACCCATGAACCCATAACTCCCGAGGAGGAGAAGATGGATGTCTGTGTTAC
The DNA here is from genome assembly GCF_042186555.1 of Aquarana catesbeiana. NCBI lineage: Eukaryota > Metazoa > Chordata > Amphibia > Anura > Ranidae > Aquarana > Aquarana catesbeiana. The sequence continues at coordinate 652,614,347 of NC_133328.1, read as the reverse complement.
TGTAGAAGATAACGAGTGTGATGACGAACAGACCGATTCCTTAGAAGGTCCCTCACTAAAGGATGCAGTGATTCAATCAGGCCAAGAGAAGCCACATACTAGCATTACTGGCTACGAAGGTCTTGCTTGCAGCATAGAGCCAGAGCAAAGCAAAACCAAAGTTGGTGAAATCGATGGCTTGTCCTCTAAAGAGAAAGACGTGATTGATCCCGAACCTTTGGCCAAGCATGATGCAGAAACCAATGCAATGATCTGCAATAAAGAGAGGAAGTCAAAACTAAAAAATGTAGATCAAGAATCGAAGAATCCACCTTTAGATGTTCTAGATGATATGCAGAGCACCAGCAATGATGATGGTGACCATGCAAAGGCTAAATCTCCCGAAAGAAGAAATCTAAAGGATGAAGGAATGCAAGACAAGCAGGTAGACCAAGATGCAGTTTTTCTCCTCAAAGAGAATGAGAACGATGATGCGGAAACAGATATATGTTCACAAGAACAAACTACAGATCTTTCTTGCAACCTGGAGTCTTCCTCTAAGACTGCGTCCACCAATGAGAATGTTGAATCCAAGAAAAGTTCCCTTGACAAGAAGCTTTCTCCTAAAGGAGCTGAAGACCATGAGCTTGGTGAGCTGCCCACTGGAGCTCTGGAAGACAACAGCCTTCCGAAAGACATGGAAGAAGATTCAGAAAAAACAAGCGCTGCCTCTCCCAAAGACATAGAATCTGAGGTGATGGATGTTGGCGGCTCAGCTACTAAGCAAGGATCAGATGTTGCCTCACCTATAGGCCAAGCTGTATGCAAAGATAGTCTTCAAGATCCCCTAGAAGATTCAGAGCTAATGGATAATGACCACCAAGAAGATGTCGATAACACAGAAACGCCCTCTAAGCCGCCAGGTGTCGGTGGAGAATGCTTGAAATGTGGGCGGAAGATAAGACGTGGCAGGAAAGAGATGATCAGATTACCGGTCTGCTTCAAATGCCGTAAAGCTGCCAAGAGACAAGAACGTCTTTCAAATCAAGAAACCGCTGATGCCGCGGACCTTGCTATTGATCCACTCAAGTCCAAAAGATCGGAAAGCTTGTCTGTGGAGTTGTCAGATTCTCCTATTAAACAAGATGGAGATCCACTGATTCCTGACCCATTTGTTGATGAGAAAGAAGCTTCGGGTTCTGCAACTAAAAAAAGGTACAAGTGTCCGAAGTGCGACAAAACATTCAGAATTCCAGCTCTCCTGGCAGGGCACATAAAATGCCACACGTTACCCCAGTGTCTGACCTGTGGGTGTCCAATGCAACTTAAATATAAGACTAAGCGAATCCCCAGAAGGTGCCAAAAATGTGTTCAGCAACTCAAGGAGAAGAGAGCAGAAAAAAAGGTTGTAGAAGGTAGTGGGGATGAGTACAGTGCCATCTCTGATGACGAAGATGCTGACATAAATCCAGACAATGACATCTCGGATGAAGATTCCCAAGTTAGTCCTCTTGATGAAGAGGTTGACTTTTTCAAGAAAGACAGAGAAAAGTCCAAGAAACAAGAAATCGAGTCGAGTGATGAACTTGATACAAGTGACCAGAACCTTGACCTGCACGACAGTGAGAAGCCGCGCTTGTGTCCCCAGTGTAGCAAGGCTTTCCGGTGTAACAGGTCACTTAATCTTCATCTCTTGAGTCACACAGCAGTGCAGTGTGAATCCTGTGGTTGTCGATTGTCAAAAAGACGCAAGATCGGGCGCTGGTCCAAGAAGTGTCGCAGCTGCCGTCTTCAAATAAAGGGGAAGCTTTTGACCGACAGCGGAGATGAGCTGAGCCTCTCCGGTGATAAATTACCTAAGCAGAAGAATGTTGCATCTCTTCGGCTGAAAGCCAAGCAAGCTAAGATGTCAAAAAACAGCAAAATCCAGTCCATTATCAAGAAGAAGAAGGAGCTGAAATGGATGAACATGCTACTGGCCGTTAGAGGGCTCATGGATAAATCCAGAAAAAAGAAAGAGAGCGCTTTGAAAGCCGCAGAACTTGCCAAGAAAGATGGCGAGAGCTCAGAAGCTGAAAAATGTGATGCGTCTTCAGCTGAAAGCACCAGTATTCAACCAGATGATCCAAAGTATGACCTGCATGATACCGACATGGAGAAAGCAGCAGGTTCTTCAGAGCTACTGCCTCCCTTGAATAAAACCCCAAAACAAGGCCGAAAGTGTTTATATAGAGAAAAGAACATTATTAAGGTGGAGGAGAGTGAAGTATTGCCTTATATTCCTGATTCAACATTCATTAAACAAGAAGAAACGTGGCAGTGCTTGGAGTGCAACCAGACCTGGCCAAACTCCGAAGCCTTGGTCAACCATCAGCACAGCCATACCACTGGCCAGTCCTTCACCTGTCCACAGTGCCCACAAGTCTTTTCTACTGAACAGTTTTTGGATCTACATGTCCACTCTCACGATGATGACGGCCGTCCCTATCGTTGCCCGGAATGTGACAAAACCTTCACTAAAAGGAACAACCTTGGTGTCCACATGCGTGTACATGCAGGTTCACGCCCCTTCGCGTGTCCTGACTGTCCACGTCGATTCCGGCAGAAGGTCACGCTACTCGCTCATCGTTACTCTCATAGGAACTATGAGCTCTTGTTCGCAAAACCGTTCCAGTGTTCAGTCTGTAGTAAAAGCTTTAAGATGAAGGAGCGGCTCGTGGTTCATGAACGTCTCCACACCGGTGAATGCCCCTTCTCCTGTAAAGACTGCGACAAAGCCTTTCCCAGCAAGGCAAGACTTTATGTCCATCGCAAGTTGCACAAAATTTCTCAAGATCCCTCAAGTAGTAGTGATCAGAATTTAAGTAATGAAATCTCAGAGGGGCAACCGTTCAAGTGCCAAGATTGTGGTAAAGTCTGCTCTACCAAAGCAAGCTTTGTTCTTCATCGGAAAATCCACCGGTTATCCTCTATGCCCGTGAAAATTATTAAGCGTGAACGAAGTGAGGAAGAGCACCCTTTTGGCTGCAAGGAATGTAATAAGGTTTTCTCCTCAAAGGGGAATCTAACATTTCATTTGAAGAATCATTCCGCGCACAAGGTAACGGCCAAGTCTGAGATGAGCCCGGACTCCAAAGGCTGCTTTCCTTGTAAAGATTGTGATAAAGTATGCTCAACCAAGGCCAGCTTCGCTCTTCACCGTAGAATACACAAGTCTCCATCTGATGGTGAGCCAAACCCGATCATCAAAGTAGAGTCTGACACTCCAGGCTATGTTTGTAATTACTGCAACAAAGTTTGTTCAACAAAGGCAAGTCTGGTCCTTCATCGTAGGGTCCACAAGACTCCAGGGAGCGCAGATTCTGAGACAAAATCTTTTAAGTGTAAGGACTGTGATATGGTGTTCTCCACCAAAGTCAGCTATTTGCTTCATCGGAAGGTGCACAGATCTGCCTCCAAAAGTCAGAAGAGCCCTAAGGCTGGTGCAGAACCGCAATCCTACAACTGCAAGCATTGCGAGATGGTGTGCTCCACCAAGGCTAGTTTCGTCCTGCACAGTAAAGTTCACAAAACTCCAACCACTAGTGAACAAAACCTCAAAGCTGATGAAGAGCCTCAATCCTACAACTGCAAGCACTGTGATATGGTGTGCTCCACCAAGGCCAGCTTCATTCTCCACAGTAAGGTGCATCGGTCATTAGTAGGTGAGCAAAGTCCCAAAGGGGTGGAGGAGCCACAATTGTACAACTGCAAGTACTGCGATATGGTGTGCTCCACCAAGGCCAGTTTCATCCTGCACAGTAAAGTGCACCGGTCGTTATTTGAAGGTGAACAAAGTCCTAAGACATCTGAGGAGCCCCAGTTATACAACTGCAAACATTGTGATATGGTGTGTTCTACAAAGGCCAGCTTCGTCCTTCACAGTAAAGTGCACCGGTCGTTAGTCGGTGAGCAAAGTCCCAAGGAGGAGGGGCTGAAATCTTTCCGCTGCAAAAAATGCGATATGGTGTGCTCTACTAAAGCCAGCTTTGTCCTTCATTCTAAGGTGCACAAGAGTGGACAGAACCTTCAAGCCAACACTGAGCAGAAACCTTTCACATGCAAGGTCTGTAAGAAGGTCTGTTCCACTAAGGCAAGCTTCATCCTTCACCGCAAAGTGCACAAGTCTTCCAGCTCAGAGAACAATCCGACTCCTAAAGCTGATGGAGAAGAGTCGACTTTTCCATGTAAAGACTGTGACAAAGTCTACTCCAGCAAAGGCAGACTGGCTTTCCATATAAACAAGGTGCACGAGGACTCCTCTAGTCACGACCAAAATGCCAGCAATGAAAGTAACCCAGAGCAACCTAAAAAGACAACAGAAGAAAAACCATTTTCCTGTACAATCTGCGAACTGCGTTTTGCCAAACTAAAGATGTTGGTCCGCCACAAGGTTGTCCATGGAGACAGAACGATTACGCCTTGTTTACATTGCGGAAAACGGTTCCTGTACATGAAATCTCTCTTCAACCACATGAAGATATGTCAGAGCAAAGGCAAAGGGAAGAAACTCCTGCTTCTCAAAAAGGCCGCCGTCAAAAGAAAGATCCCAAAAGACACCGCCAGCACCAGTTCGGATGGAGAGAGCGCACAGAAGAAGCGCAAAGTTGACGAAAAGCAGAAAGCACTTAAAGCTGCACAAAAACTCAAAAATAAAAACCTAACGATTAAATCGAAGAAAGCTGCCATAAGCAAAGAGAAGGGTAAAGGCAAAGGTACAAAGGAGAAACGAGCAAAGGTCGATGGTGAAGGAGCTTCTGAAGTGGAAGGAAAGAAAACCACCACTGAGAAGCAGAGTGATGGGAAGGAAGAGGAGAAGCCCTCTGAACAGACGGCCAAAGAGCCGACTCTGAAGAAGAAAACCATAACCAAAGTCAAGAAAATTACGAAAGAGCCCACTAAGGAAAAAACGCAGAAAGTTGGAGGCCCAAAGAAATGGCGCGTGCTAGCCGCTTCCACCATCAAGAAGAAGAACCTTCAAGCCATTATTATTGGAGGAAAGAAGAAAGTTCTCATCAAGAAGAAAGTTCAGATGAAGCCCAAATCTGGAGCAAAGGCAGGCAAGGACTGAGAGAGTAGAGCAGGCAGTCCTCCACTTGTATGTAACAGTGTTCCTGCAAATGTCTGTACAATAATCCCCTTCTATAGAAACCCTCACCCCCAAGCCGTTAAATCGGACAACATCTTGTCTTTTAATAAATAAATGATGTTGAAAAATTTGCTTTCTGTGATTTGCAGCCTTATAGAGCTGTGGTGGGGTATGAGTGTGAAATTTAATCTCCCAACATAGGCCAACCCTTTTGCTTAATTTTTGGGTGGAGTTCAGATCAGCTTTGGTTTACAACCAACAGCTCCCTGTGTTTGTAAGTGTAGAGTAGGGGTCTCAAAACTTTCTCATGAAAGAGCCGGTTTACTGTCCTTCAGGCTTTAGGGTTGACGGAGTGTGGCTCATAGGAGAAGGAAATGCTCTGCTGTCAGTGGGAGTAAACAATGCATCATTCGTATTAGTGGGAGGAATAGTGGCTCATTGGTATCAGTGGGAGGAATGGTGACAAATCATTGGTGTCAGTGAGGGGGTGGGGTGGGAACAGTGTCCCATCATTGGTGTCGGGGGGGGGGGGGGGGGGGGGGGGGCGGTGTCTTATCATTGGTATCAGTGAATAGTGCCCCATCGATGGTGTCAGTGGGAGGAATACTGCCCCATCGATGGTGTCAGTGGGAGGAATAGTGCCCCATCATTGGTGTTAGTGGGGAGGAATGGGGCCCCGTCATTGGTGTCAGTGGGGAGGAATGGGGCCCCGTCAGTGGGGAGGAAAGGTTCCCCTGTCATTGGTGTCAGTGGGGAGGAATGGGGCCCCCATCATTGGTGTCAGTGGGGAGGAATGGTGCCCTATGATTGGTGTCAGTGGGAGGAATGGTGCCCCATGATTGGTGTCAGTGGGAGGAATGGTGCCCCATCATTGGTGTCAGTTTGGGGGGGGGAACGGTGTCCCATCATTGGTGTCAATGGTAGGAATAATGTCCCATTGATGGTGTCAGTGGGATGAATGGTGCCCCATCATTGGTATCAGGTGGAGAAAAAGTGTTCCATGTGCTGGATAAAGGCAAGCAAAGGGCCGCATCTGGCCCCCAGGCCACAGTTTGGAGACCACTAGTGTAGAGGAGTGCACGGATCGGGGTGGATGCAGAGTTATGTTTGAGTCTTGGAAGATTTTACTAAAAATGATTTTTTTTTTTTTTTGTACCTGAACGATTAAAGCCTTCTGTATACAGCCTAAAGTGGATCTTACATGGAAATTGGAGGTCCTCTTTACTGCCCCCCCCCCAATTTTCCAATACAAATTGTGGTCTTGGATGGGGTTTTTTTGCATTGGATGTGGCTTTTTTTTTAATTGTATTTTGGGGGCTGTGAGTCCATATTCATGAAAGATCCACCTAAAGGGCCTAATTACGCCTGAAAAATAATTCCTATTCATCCAAAGGGGCCAGTTGACAGGTATGTGCTGCAGTGTAATTTAGAAGGGCTACTATAAGTGTCATTCATACCTACCACACGTACTGTGTGACTTGCCCCATAATCCTACCCTCTCATTCCATAATTCCTGAAAGAGGAGGCCTGAGCTCTTCCCTTTTTTTTTTTTTTTCTCTAGGAAAGTCTTCATATACACAGCTGTACATGGGGTTGGCTTGCCTTCTCTATGGCTGTGCCGTATCTTCCCGTCATGGTGACTTCGGGGATATTAGTCTTATTGTGACCTCTGGGTGGATCCTCTGGGACAGTTGGGTCTTGGAGTACATCTAGTCCCAGAAATGTTGGCTTATGGGCTTCTTGCCATCCATCCAAAGAACTTTCTGGAGGTTCCAATGTAACTATTACATTGAAAGGTCTCAGGCCAGGTTCAGATGTGTCATGGAAGGCTGGAGACTCAAAGTTGACCCTACAATGGCAATAGTTACAGATGTAAGAAAAAACATGGAGGTGGCCATTGCTGATGCCTGGTAATTACTACTAGAAACTCTGTCTGAAGGTCCTTCTACCAGGGAAAAACAATCCTCCACGCCTTCCAATGATGGTTCAGAAGAGGAGGAGGGTGAAGGGGCAGAAGTGGTCCCCTCCAAGTTTAAGCTACCCCTGGAAGAAGTCGATGGTCTCCTTAGTGCCATACATGTCACTCTTGGCCTAAGCGAGGAGAAAAAGGAACTAACCCTACAAGACCGTATGTATGCGGGCTTAAGTGAGCCTAAAGGGCAAACGTTTCCGGTACATTCTGTCATCTCAAACGCCATAAGGAAAGAATGGCAGGACCCAGAGAAAAAAAACTTTTTTTCTCGAGAACTCACAAGAGGTGCTTTCCTTTCGAGGAATACTTCGTATTCCCATCGCACACATTCCTGGATGAGCTCTCAAATTTAGGTGCTGCAGCAACAACCAGCTGGGTACTAGTTCAAGGCACAATAAAGATATTTGCCAGCGCACCATGGAATGACAAATAGCGTCCAAACGAATAATTTATTGCTTGATCACAACACAAGGAGAGTGCTTTCGAGGAAGGCCCCTCAGGGGTATGTAACAAGGTCCCCAAGCTTGATGCAGCCTTCTCCCAGGTCTTTAGGTCCACTGACCTAGCCTCTGAGGACATGGGGATCTGATGGATACGCGAATGGATCTTTTGCTCAAGAGATCGTGGCAATCGATCATGAGCAATTTAAAACCAGCCATGGCCAGAAACCTGGAATACTGGGTTAACCAGCTAAAAGCACATGTATTAGCGGGTTCGCCCAAACTGGAGATTTTGGATTCTTTTACTACCTTGTCCTCCACAGTATCCTATATGGTGGATGCTTCAGCCCAAGCAATTAGAATGTTGGCCAGATCAGCAGCTTTAACAAATTCGGCAAGAAGAGCATTGTGGCTGAAGACTTGGCCAGGTGATGCGGCATCGAAGAGTAAACTCTGTGGGATTCCTTTTCAGGTGGCCTTCTCTTTGGTCCTGATCTAGATACCATTCTAGACAGGACAGCCGATAGGAAGAATTCCTTCCTCGTAAAGAAGAAACAGGCCACGAAGCACCTTTTTTAACCTCAAAGAGCTCAGGAGCAGGACAAGTCCCAGGGGAGGAGAAACAAAAAGTTAAGGGCAAGGGCGGAATTCTTTTCCATCCTCCTGCACAAGCCGAAAAATCCCAATGACTCGACCCTGCGGGTGGGCGGAAGGCTGCAAAATTTCCCTCCGCAGTGGTCAGGTATAACGTCAAATTAGTTCATCCTGACCACTCTTTTTCTCATGGTTATGCAATAGAGTTTACAGAATCCCCCCCCAAGAAGATTTCTTGTGACAAATACACTGAAGGATCCAGTAAAAGCCCTGGCCATGAAGTCCTCATTAAAGGAGCTGATGCAGCAGGGTGCAGTGATCCAAGTGCCACCAGAAGAGCGGCAACAGGGTTTTTATTCCCACATATTCTTGGTAAAAAAGCCAACAGGAAAATTCTGATTGGTTCACTCAAGGAAGTTGGTCCAAGAAGGAGGCGACAAGGTCCTCAAATTGGAGAGAGTTAAAGGCGATCGCCTTAAATCTAGTAATATTCACACAAGATCTTCAGTCTCGCCATGTTCAGGTGTTGATGGATAACACCATGGCTGTGGTTTATCTAAACAGACAGGGGGGCACAAGGAGCAGGTACAATCACTGGCAATGGAAATCCTTCTGTGGGCAGAAAAGTACTTGCTATCCCTGTCAACAATCCACCTGAGGGGACCCTGAACAGAGTGGCAGATTTTCTAAGCAGGTACCCCGTTCAGGAAGCAGAGTGGTCTCTAAATCCTAAGGTCTTCAACAATTTTCAGTATGTGGGGACAGCCAGAGGTGGACCTGTTCCCTTCAAAGGAGAATGCACAGGTTCCTCAGTTCTTTTTCCCAAACACTCTCGATGGATCACTAGGGACAGATGCACTGGCTCATCTGTGGGGATTTCGCCTTTGCTACGCTTTCCACCTATTCCAGTTATTCCCACTGGTACTAAAGAAAATCCAACGGGAAGGGGTACCAGTCATCCTAAATACTCGGTTTTGGCTGAAAAGGGCCCGTTTCTCAACCTTGTTGGCATCTACCACTCATGCAGGCTCTGTTAAGCCAATGCCCAGTAAATCATCCAGAATTGGCCAGGCTATCTCTCGCAGCCTGGTATCTGAGGAGCAACTGCTAAGGAGTAAGGGGTTTTCCGACCGTCTAATTACAACATTACTATCAAGTAGGAAAAGTGTAACGAAGGTCTATAATTCATGGTGCAATTCAGCTGCCCAAGATCCAAGGAGCCTTGTTTCCATCCTGGAGTATTTTCAGGATGGGGCAGATAAAAGGACTAGCACTCAGTACCTGAAAAGTACAGGTTGCTGTGCTAGTGGTGTTAGTAAAATGTGTGGCCTCTGAACCGCTGATAGATTTTTTTTTTTTTTTTTAGAGCTCTTGCAAGATCAAGGCCAGGACTGATCAAGAATTTCCCTAAGTGGGACCTGTCGGTAGTCCTGCAATCCCTAGCAAGGAGTCCATTTGAACCTCTGGAACAAGCATCACTCAAATGTCTCGCTCTTAAAGCGGTGTTCCTGAATGCCATTACTTCAGCATGCAGGATCAGTGAGCTACACGCTTTGTCAATTAGGGAACCTTACCTGTCAGTGTTCCTGGATAGTTATTTTTAGGACGGACCCGAAGTTCTTACCTAAAGTAGCTTCATTGCGTAATCGTTCACAAGACATTGTGCTCCCAACCATCTGTGCTAACCCATCAAGGGGAGAAGGAGGCCTTTTTCATATGTGTGATGTCAAAAGGACTTTGTTACGCTACATGGAAATTACAAAGGATTTTGGATGTACAGACTTGTTTTCTGGCCTTTTGTCGGGCAACAAGAAAGGTTGCCAGGCTGCTAAATGATCATTAGCCAGATGGCTGAAGTTATCCATCTTGGAAGCATACTCGCATGCAGGTTTGTCTCCACCCGAGGGAATTCGTGCACACTCAACCAGAGCGCTGGCGGCCACTTGGGCAAAAAGAGCTGGTGCCATCCCTGAATAAATTTGCAAGGTGACAACGTGGTCAAGTTTCCGCACCTTTGTACGACATTACAGGCTGGACCTCACATCTGCCAGCGATCAGGCATTTGGCAGTAAGGTCTTGCAGGCTGTTGTCCCACCCTAAGGGGGTAAGTCTCTGTTATGCTCTCAGGTGCTGTCCTGAAAGCCGCCTTTGGAAAATTCAAGTTAGACTTACCGGTAACTTGTTTTCCAGAAGTCTTTCAGGACAGCAACGACCCGCCCTATTAGTTTGATGTACTATGCTGTGACTAACATGTTCGTATGTGTTCCAGCTGGGGCCGGAGGTTCTGTGCTACAACTGAGGTGTGGTAGGGAGGTGGCTCCCTATAAAGATTTGGAAGAAGGAGGTGTTTCCTGGTTCCGACGGGAGGATTCACGATCTCTCAGGTGCTGTCCTGAAAGACTCCTGAAAACAAGTTACCGGTAAGTCTAATTTGAATTTTCATTTCCGTTTGTCATCCATTTTTCTTGATGGACCTGAACGGATATAAGCAGACGTTCGTTTACATCCTTTTTTTTTTTTTGTCCGATTTTTGAACTCAAAAAAAAATAGGGCTTTGATACTTTCCAAAATACGGATGATGATCCTTTTACATCCGTTTTTCCATAGAGATGCATTGATGTCCATTTTTTTCTATCAATGGATGTAAAATGGACAAACGGTCTGCATGTGTGAAAGGGGCCTAAAGCTACACACACACACACGTTAGTCTGTACAATCTCCTTTAGACCTGCCACCGGGTATTGAAGAGCCTGCCTGGTGGGCTACAATTTCATTGGCTTGCTTGGGTAGGCACCATGTTGGTTTTGATAGAAATAACGGTTGTATGATCAGATTATAATGTGTATGATGAGCCTAAACCTTAACTCACTTACAGAAGTAGGCAACACACTCATACTGTAGCGCTCCACAATGCACGTGTGCTGTATTAATAGGTCGTGTACTAAACATCCCTAAAATTCTGGATGCTATCTGTCTTACACAGTAAATGTCCCCCCTGAACATCGGACGGATCAGGTGTGACCCCGCGGCGGACGGGCAGAGGGTTGTGTTAATTACATTTATTATTATCCTTTTTTTTTTTTCTTTACATTACTTGTTTTCTTCATGAGTTGGGATCTGCTCAGTGCAAACACGATCCAGTCCTTAATGCAGCAACAGATCCCTTCCCATAGAGATCTAATGCTGCAGGGAAAGGCTGGATGCTGCGCTGAGCCTCCATTCCGAAGCTTACCATACATAAGTACAGGAGGTCTCCAAACTTTTCAGCCCTAGGGCCACATTGTAGATTTCACAAATATTTGCAGGTCGAAAAAAAAAAGTTTATAAACTAATCAAATTAAAATTGTCCCATCAGCCTTCCCTCACATCTCTGTCCCCATTGGAGTTTTCCCTCATTTCTGTGTCCCCATCTGAGCCTTCCCTCACACCCATGTCCCCATCCGAGCCTTCCCTCACACCCGTGTCCCCATCCGAGCCTTCCCTCACACCCGTGTCCCCATCCGAGCCTTCCCTCACACCCGTGTCCCCATCCGAGCCTTCCCTCACACCCGTGTCCCCATCCGAGCCTTCCCTCACACCCGTGTCCCCATCCGAGCCTTCCCTCACACCCGTGTCCCCATCCGAGCCTTCCCTCACACCCGTGTCCCCATCCGAGCCTTCCCTCACACCCGTGTCCCCATCCGAGCCTTCCCTCACACCCGTGTCCCCATCCGAGCCTTCTCTCACATCCGTGTCCCCATCCGAGCCTTCCGAGTGAGCTGTGGTCCCAGAGAAAACATACAAGCGGGCTGGATATGACCCACGGGTCGGGTCTTGGAGACCTCTGCATTAGTAGATGTTCATACGAAAATTTTTACTGCATTCGCTGAGTTGAATGTCATTCAAAAGTACTTCAAAATGTAATTTTCTTTTAATGTTTGACTTTGGGGTGAATAGACTTTCCCAAACAAAAACTACCTTCTCCTTTCCATGCTGCTCCTTCCAATCTTCTCATCACTGCAGCCAACGGAACCTTGGTCTGACCCCAACGGCCATTACAAAATCAAACGTTTTTAAAATGAAAGATTTCAAGCGAAATTCTACCAGTGTATGACCAGCTTACCAGGGAGGGCCGTCCTGCCATTTCCAGACGATGTTGGTGTGGAAGCCTATGGTACTCCCATGGAGCGCTCAGTAGTTTGAGCCAAATCCCAAAAGATTATCCATCCAGTCCTGGGCTTAGTGCTGGACCGTGCCCGTTATTCCAGTGCTAATGTCCACTGAAGCCGCCTAATGTCTGCCAGACCTGATTATAGTGCTGGAGCACAGAGGGCCCCACGTTGGGCACCAAGGATCTCCACCGTCTTTGAAAACTCCCATTCCAATGGACGTTGGAGGCCTCAGCAACAGAAGGTGGAAGAACGGGATCTCCTTAGTGCGACGTAAAGTCTGCTGACCATCTGTACCTATTGTGGCTTTCTGATTTTGTACAGTTTGGCTCCATAGATAGAGCTACAGTGTGCCATGTGATGGCCAAGGCGGTTCCATTACCCGACACATCTGGGAGAAGTATGGTGGCCATAGTAAGATGGACATCAGATCATTACTAATAATCCGTCTGTATTCAGAGTTCAGATTTAGTCAATACCACTGCCCTCCCCCCCCCCCCCCCGTTGCCTACCCACCTATAACCCTTCTCCCAGCCAACCAGCCGTGACGCACTTCGATGGCCGCTGTCTATAAGAGGAACTCCATCTTCGGCCTTAAAGTGGACTTCTAGAGGGAAGTATGGTGGCTGCCAGTGCTGTCACCTCCAGGGGAGGTGAGTTCCTCACCTGCCGCATGCTTGTTCTGTGTCAGGGAACCGGGTCCCATCCTTCCAACCTGGAACTATCATCCAGGAGCTCAGACTTCACTGGCTGCATGCTGATCCTGGGGACCACCTGGTGGAATTTCCTGCTCATCCTATTACTATGGAAATGATCTCTCAGGCAAGGTGACTCTCCCAACAAGTGAAGGATGACAGGTGCCCTTTAATTAATCTCACAGTATCAGGTCTGTTTTATTTTTTAACCCTTTCAGAACCAGAGCTCATTGATCTGTAGATAGACGCTCAGACAAAACTAGTAGCGTCATCTACCTGAACAAAAAACAATTTCCCCACCTGGGTCATGTGTACATGTTATCATCTGATACATTTTTATCTCAGAATTATACTAATGAGCTGACCAATGTACACAAATGGGGAGATTTACTAATACTGGAGAGTGCAAAATCTGGTGTAGCTCTGCACAGAAACCAATCAGCTTCCAGGATTTATTGTCAAGGCTTTGTTGAACAAAGTGAAGTTAGAAGCTGATTGGCTCCCATGCACAACTGCCCTAGATTCTGCCCTGTCCAGTTTTAGTAAATCTCCCCCAAAGAAATAAAAAATGTTCCCAGCCTCCCTCTCCCACCGGCCCCATTCCTAGCCTCCTTCTCCCACCAACCCTGTCCCAACCCCACCGACCCTGTCCCAACCTCACTCTCCCACCGACCTTGTCCCAGCCTCACTCTCCCACTGACCCCATTCTGGCCTCCAATTTCTAGCCGCCTTCTCCCACTGTCCCTGTCCCAACCTCACTCTCCCACTGTCCCTGTCCCAACCTCACTCCCACCGACCTTGTCCCAACCTCACTCTCCCACTGACCTCATTCTGGCCTCCCATTTCTAGCTGCCTTCTACCACTGTTCCTGTCCCAACCTCACTGTCCCTGTCCCAACCCCACTCTCCTACCAACCTTGTCCCAACCTCACTCTCCCACTGACCCCATTCTGACCTCCCATTTCTAGCCTCCTCCCACTGGCCCTGCCCCACCCTCACTCTCCCACTGTCCCAGTCGCAACCTCACTCTCCCACCGTCCCTGTCCCAACCTCACTCTCCCACCGTCCCTGTCCCGACCTCACTCTCCCACTGACCCTGTCCCGACCTCACTCTCCCACCGACCTTGTCCTAACCTCACTCTCCCACTGACCCCATTCTGGCCTCCCATTTCTAGCCTCCTCCCACTGGCCCTGTTCCAACCTTACTCTCCCACCGGCCCTGTCCCAACCTCACTCTCCCACCGGCCCTGTCCCAACCTCACTCTCTCACCGGCCCTGTCCCAACCTCACTCTCTCACCGTCCCTGTCCCAACCTCACTCTCTCACCGTCCCTGTCCCAACCTCACTCTCCCACCGACCCTGTCGCAACCTCACTCTCCCACTGACCCTGTCGCAACCTCACTCTCCCACCGACCCTGTCGCAACCTCACTCTCCCCCGACCCTGTCGCAACCTCACTCTCCCACCGACCCTGTCACAACCTCACTCTCCCACCGACCCTGTCCCAACCTCACTCTCCCACTGGCCTCCCATTCCTAGCTTCCTTCTCCCACTGGCCCTGTTCCAACCTCCCTCTCCCGCCGGCCCTGTCCCAAAGGACCTCCTCCACCAGCCCCATTTCCCAGCCTCCCTTTCCCACTGGCCCTATTCTGGCCTCCCATTCCTAGCCTCCTTCTCTCACCGGCCCTGTTCTAACCTCCCTTTCCCGCCAGCCCTGTCCCAACCTCCCTCCTCCACCAGCCCCATTCTGGTCTCCCTTTCCTGCTATTCCTGTCCCAACCTCCACACCCAAAGTATCGCACCAGAGGCTGCAATGGTATCTTCATGTTATCACATCCTCTCATAGCAACACATGACCGGGGGCTGCGCTGATTGGTTCTCGATCACTCCTTCAGGCTGGAGCAGTGACTGCATTAATGTTTGAGTTACTGAGCTCTGTAAACAATAGGGATGATGTGAGGGCTAGAGCACCACCTGCTGGATGGAAACGAGAATACACAATATACATGAGCACATTTCAGATTTACCCAAAAAAAAGAAAATATTCCTGAAATTTGAATGTTTTATTCCTGCCGATAATAAAAGAAATCTTTACAAAACTGCTGTACATTCTTTAGCCCCAACATTTGTTGACATTGCCCACCCCCTCCTCGTTTACTGCTCTTTATACAAGAAAATAACAGCTACCCTCTGGCTGCTTTGGCACCTCCGTTTCCCCTCCCCCAGACAGGTGTAACAATATCAGATGGACAACTTACCTTTCTTTCCTCGGCCCGCCTTCATTTCTGTGTCTGGGAACGGCAGACATAACACTCCATCCTTCAGGATGAGATCACAATTCTGGAAGGTGTCAGAGGAGAAAAACTTCCCGACTGGTGTACAATGTACACGGGGGTGCCCGGCGTGGTATTTCTGGGGGTGCCTGATTGGCTGCCATGGGTGTGGTGGTTTTGTTCTTGTGTTGTATGGAATGTTATATGCCATTGCCCCCCAGCATGCACCACAGAGAGATCTGTCAGGGAACATCGCCCCCTACTGTGGAATTTGTTCCATGCAGCACCCTTGACACACCCAACGTAAGACTTATATCAGCAGTTTTGAAAGACCTCCATTAAACAACCCAGTTCATTAAAGGACAGAAGAGATTTCAAATTTTCCCAGCCTCCCTCTCCCACTGGCCTTGTTGTGGCCTCCCATTCCTAACCTCCTTCTCTCACTGGCCCTGTCCCAACCCCACTCTCCCAACAACCCTGTCCCAATCTTCCTCTCCCACCGGCCCCATCCCAGTCTCCCTTTCCCACTGGCCCTGTCCTTTGTCTCCCTCATACATAAATCCAATTCCTGTTTTCACACTTCCACAAGCTGTATACCTCTCATGTTTACAGGCTCCAGAATATACAAACCACAGCCTCCCACCTGTCACCCTACTACCTCACCCCTAGTGTAATAAGTGGTATCACCCCCACACTTTGTTATGTTACCTCCCTTTGCTCTATGACCACATTGCCCCTTCACCCTGTGACCACCTTCTCTCATCCATAGGTGTATAAATTGTTCTATCTGAATATACAGGACTTATGACTCAGGAAGAAAGTCAAAGGCAGCCAGATAAGTAGCAGTGAGTGGTGGCAGCCCACTGGATCCCCCTTAGTACGAGAAGGGAAGATTTGGTGTGGTAGCACACAGCGGAGACCTCCCCCCTTTAAATAGGACAGAATGGTCAGAGGACAGTGGTGGAGGTGTGATTGGGCCAAGAGCAAGACTGTCACCACCTAAAGAAGCAACTCCAGAAACATTCCACTGTTACGGATGGGCGAAAATGACTTTTCATTGGAAATAAATGGAGGCAAAAGGTGTCTAGAACTACAATGGGCCATTCCTGAGCCATAGGCTTGCATACTGGGATCTCGATCTCCATGAATACTCCCTCGCTAAAGCTTCCTGAGGGTTCAGCCATGCCCTTGATTTTCCATCAACTCTTCTAAGAGTGCAGCCTTGACTTCTGCTTACAACAGCCTCACATTTCTTTCCTGCAAGGCTTATCCCAGCCTCCTTCTCCCACCGTCCCATCCTCCCTCTCCCACTGGCCCCGTCCCAACCTCCCTCTCCCACTGGTCCTGTCCCGGTCTCCCTCTCCCACCGGCTTATCCCAGCCTCCTTCTCCCACCGTCCCATCCTCCCTCTCCCACTGGCCCCGTCCCAACCTCCCTCTCCCACTGGTCCTGTCCCGGTCTCCCTCTCCCACCAGCTTATCCCAGCCTTCTTCTCCCACCGTCCCATCCTCCTTCTCCCACTGGCCCCGTCCCAACCTCCCTCTCCCACTGGTTCTGTCCCGGGCTCCCTCTCTCACCGGGCCCATCCCAACCTCCCTCTCCCACCGGGCCCGTCCCGACCTTCCTCTCCCACCAGGCCCGTCCCAACCTCCCTCTTCTATCTGGCCCCGTCCCAGCCTCCCTCTCCCAGTGGCCCCATCCCAACCTCCCTCTCCCACTGGTCCTGTCCTGGCCTCCCTCTCCCACTGGTCCTGGCCTCCCTCCCCCTCCGGCCCTGTCCCAACTTCCCTCTCTCATTCTGCCCTGTCGCAACCACACTCTCCCACCAGCCCCGTCCCAGCCTCCCTCTCCCACTGGCCCTGTCCCAATCTCATCTCCCAGCAGCCCATCCTGGCCTACCTCTCCCACTGGCCCTGTCCCAACATCCCTCTCTATTCAGCCCTGTTCCAACCTCCGCCCGCACTCTTCTAGCTTTCCTTTCTCACCTGTCTGTCTCCCTCTCCCACTGGCCCTGTTCTTTATCTGCCTCATACATCAACCCTAAACCCTGTCTTCCCCTTCTACTAGCCCTTTACCTCCCACCCTAACAGATTCCAGAATATGAAAAACACAGCCCTCCACCTATCACCCCACTACCTCACCCTGGTGTCATAAGTGGTGTCACCTCCACTCTGTTACATTATCTCCTTCTACTTAATGACCACATTGCCCTTTCATCCTGTGACCATGTTGCCGCTTCACCCTGTGGCCATCTTCCCCCATCCATAAGTGTATAAATTGTGCCTCGGACCGATTTCAGAAGCAGAAATTACGAACCCGAATCTGATAACCTTAACAATTAGGACAAGGACAAGTTGATCTGATTGGCTGGCACTATTTACACATTTCAACTTCTGTAGTTTCTATGAAGTTGTCAATGAAAAGTTCCACATTCATCAAAGTCACGTACTGCTTACAGACGAATGGTGATTGGAGGGATAAATAAATTAATGGTGGGATCTAATTAATCAGTGGCTGGTCCTTGTAGAATTCGAGCTGTCGGCAGCACCTAATCGTACTGGAAGCCGGCAGTGGAGGTCAGGAGGTTCTGTAGGAAAGCGGTGGAGAGCTGCAGGTGTTGGTGAAGTTTGAGACAGGAGTCTCCTGTGGAGTCCAGCTTTGTGTCCTCTTCTCTGCTCCTGGCTGGGAGGAACTGTGGAAGTTTGTAGACTTTCTTTGGTGGAGGGGCCACAGGTCGCAGTAATAGTTTGTCCCGAGCGTGAATCTTCTGATGCCGATTGAACTGGAAGAGATAAGAGAAAGTCCGTCCACACTCTACACATGGGAAGAGCTTTGTGGACTGCAGTGGCCCATCTGTGGACACAACGTGGTCACTCTGAGAAGAAATGGGATGCGCCTCTTGGTTACCCAACAAACTCTGTTTGGAACTGCCGTGTGTCTCACATGTAGGCTGCTTCGATGACTTGTCCTCTCTGTGAATCTTCTCGTGGTTCTTCAGATGTTGGTTGTACAGGAAACTTTTTTTACAAAAGGAACACTGAAAGGACTTTTCAACAAGTGGAGCCCCTAGATCATCTTGCCTCGTCCCTGCGGCTGGTGGAGCTGGCCAATCGCCTTTGCCATCAACCTGCTGACAATCTGCCACTTGAAACTGTCTACTCCACTGTGGTGTGTCCACGATGAGAGTCTGCTGGTCCCCTATCCAGGAATGCTGAGGTATAATTGTATTGTGTGGAATCACGAGGGCCACAGGAAACACGGCCTCTGACTGCTGGTGGTGGGCCTCGAGAAAATTGGAACAGCCAGTATGGACATCCCACAGTTGTGTCTGGATGGTACTCAGCTCTACCTTAGATCCAACATTGATATTCTCCACCTGAATGAGGGTCAGGAAATCTGATTCTGCAGAAATGAAGAGGAGAAATATTAGTTTGGTGTTACATTTCTATCAGCCACAAGACAGCATAATACATATTTGAGGAGGCTGCACACCTCACATCGGGCAAACAAAAGGCAGATACCTGGCCAATATACTATTATCTATATGAGATGATGATTGAAGTGCTACTGCATATTTCCTGCTGAATATAGAAGCTCAATGTGCTCATGGCAATAAATATCATATCCCACACCTACCTCACCCCATCATCTTTCACAAAGCAAGCGGTTGGTGTTTGCCCTTGGATAGCCCCGCACATATGAAAGGCTTGTGCTGGACATTGGACAGATCTATGCATGTGAGGGTCCAATGTCCAGTCATAAACTCATCTATCTGAAGAATATTCTTTTATAATTACACAAAATAAAGTCACAGGGCCCCCACCACTTCAGATAACTTACCTGAGAAAAGCATGCTGGTCGGTGTTTGAACTTCACCAATGATGGTAAAAACATCTGTAGGATTACACAAGCCCGACACAGGACCACATGTCTCTTCATTACGATTATTTGTGTCTTTTTTTATAAAATTCTCATTATTAACCACATGAGAGCCACTGAGACTTGGGATAATGGAGGTCCCTGTGTTCTGGTTCACTAAGCCATCTCCTGCGTTCTTCAAGGTTGTGGTTGTCTGTGTACCTAGGCTAAACAAACTCTCCAGGGTTGTGAAAGTCTTAGTGTCCAGGCTTACCAAGCCATCTATGGTGCTCTCCAGGGTTGTGAAAGTCTTAGCATCCAGGCATACCAAGCCATCTCCTGGGCTCTCCAAGTTTGTGAACGTCTTAATGTCCAGGCTTACCAAACCATCTTCTGGGCTCTCCAGGGTTGTGGATGTCTCAGAGTTCAGGCTTACCAAGCCATCTATGGTGTTCTCTGGGGTTGTGGATGTCTCAGTGTCCAGGCTTATCAAGCCATCTCCTGGGCTCTCCAGGGTTGTGAAAGTCTTAGTGTCCAGGCTTACCAAGCCACCTCCTGGGCTCTCCAGAGTTGTGGATGTCCTGGTGTCCAAGCTGAAAAAGCCATCCTCTGGGTTCTCTGACATTTTGAATGTCTCAGTCCCCTCACAAATGGTGTTCTTTGCTGAATGCTCCGGAATAATAACTGAGCCTCTGTCATTATAAAATAAGGTATCCAAATTGGGGGAGGTTTGTGAAGGTTGAGAAGGGAAGGGAGTGGCAGTTCTCGATGTACTCTCATCCTGAATTACAGACATCTCTGTTATCTGGATAATGAAGTTCTCCCCAGAGATTTCCTCAATGATGGCACTCTCTCGGGTCAACAGACTCTCTTCAGCACTCTTCTGGGCTGCCCAACCATCGCCATTCTCCAGCTCTTCCTTTACCTGATACATGAAGCCTGCCAGATACAAAGTAACAATTATTCCACGAACACAAACTACATGGCGAACATCTTTAATAAAATCTTTCAGAATATAATCTTTATATCACTAGAGGGGTTCCCAGCAGGAGGAAGGAGGTCCTGATTCCTCTATATAGATCTTTATATCACTGGAGGGGTCACCGGCAGGAGGAAGGAGGTCCTGATTCCTCTATATAGATCTTTATATCACTGGAGGGGTCACCAGCAGGAGGAAGGAGGTCCTGATTCCTCTATATAGATCTTTAAATCATTAGAGGGGTCACCAGTAGGAGGAAGGAGGTCCTGATTCCTCTATATAAATCTTTATATCACTAGAGGGGTCACCAGTAGGAGGAAGAAGGTCCTGATTCCTCTATATAGATCTTCATATCACTAGAGGGGTCACCAGCAGGAGGAAGGAGGTCCAGATTCCTCTATATAGATCTTTATATCACTAGAGGGGTCACCAGCGGGAGGAAGGAGGTCCTGAACCCTCTATATAGATCTTTATATCACTAGAGGGATCACCAGCGGGAGGAAGGAGGTCCTGAACCCTCTATATAGATCTTTATATCACTAGAGGGATCACCAGCAGGAGGAAGGAGGTCCTGAACCCTCTATATAGATCTTTATATCACTAGAGGGGTCACCAGCAGGAGGAAGGAGGTCCTGATCCCTCTATATAGATCTTTATATCACTAGAGGGATCACCAGCGGGAGGAAGGAGGTCCTGAACCCTCTATATAGATCTTTATATCACTAGAGGGATCACCAGCGGGAGGAAGGGGATTTTGCTTTCAAGCAATCCCTGGATAAATATCCCTCATAGTTGCTCTATTCAAGGAAAGCTGCCAGAAGACAAATATTGCGGCAGTCATTGCCAATGCTGGTTACTCGGCTGTCATGGTGATCCCCTGGCTTCATTCAGTATTATATTTACTCACTATACTGGCTGTTTACATCTACCGGGTGAGTTATATGAAAAATTAGATTCTGAGCTCAGCAGTTCATAAGAAGACCAGCATTGGCCACCCCAGTATTTCTCTGATTGGACAATCAGTTTTCATCTTACCGAGCGATTGGAAAAGCTCTGCTGTGTCTCTCATCACCGTCCTGTAGAGTTCCTTCTGCCAGGTGGCCAGGCCCATCCACTCCTCCTCCGAGAATGTCAAAGTGTCCCGAAATGTGCGCAGAACCTGCCAGAGACGGAGAAGCGGTAAGTCGGGAAATTGTGCATGATGTCATACTATCCTTGGTGAGATGGGAAGTGGTGTGTGATGTCATACAATCCATGGTGAGATGGGAAGTGGTGTGTGATGTCATACAATCCATGGTGAGATGGGAAGTGGTGTGTGATGTCATACTATCCATTGTGAGATGGGAAGTGGTGTGTGATGTCATACCATCCATGGTGAGATGGGAAGTGGTGTGTGATGTCATACCATCCATGGTGAGATAGGAAGTGGTGTGTGATGTCATACAATCCATGGTGAGATGGGAAGTGGTGTGTGATGTCATACAATTCATGGTGAGATAGGAAGTGGTGTGTGATGTCATACAATCCATGGTGAGATGGGAAGTGGTGTGTGATGTCATACCATCCTTGGTGAGATGGGAAATGGTGTGTGATGTCATACCATCCATGGTGAGATGGGAAGTGGTGTGTGATGTCATACCATCCTTGGTGAGATGGGAAGTGGTGTGTGATGTCATACCATCCTTGGTGAGATGGGAAGTGGTGTGTGATGTCATACAATCCATGGTGAGATGGGAAGTGGTGTGTGATGTCATACCATCCTTGGTGAGATGGGAAGTGGTGTGTGATGTCATACAATCCATGGTGAGATGGGAAGTGGTGTGTGATGTCATACCATCCATAGTGAGATAGGAAGTGGTGTGTGATGTCATACAATCCATGGTGAGATGGGAAGTGGTGTGTGATGTCATACAATCCATGGTGAGATGGGAAGTGGTGTGTGATGTCATACCATCCTTGGTGAGATGGGAAGTGGTGTGTGATGTCATACAATCCATGGTGAGATGAGAAGTGGTGTGTGATGTCATACAATCCATGGTGAGATGGGAAGTGGTGTGTGATGTCATACCATCCATGGTGAGATGGGAAGTGGTGTGTGATGTCATACAATCCATGGTGAGATGGGAAGTGGTGTGTGATGTCATACAATCCATGGTGAGATGGGAAGTGGTGTGTGATGTCATACAATCCATGGTGAGATGAGAAGTGGTGTGTGATGTCATACCATCCTTGGTGAGATGGGAAGTGGTGTGTGATGTCATACCATCCTTGGTGAGATGGGAAGTGGTGTGTGATGTCATACAATCCATGGTGAGATGGGAAGTGGTGTGTGATGTCATACCATCCATGGTGAGATGGGAAGTGGTGTGTGATGTCATACCATCCTTGGTGAGATGGGAAGTGGTGTGTGATGTCATACCATCCATGGTGAGATGGGAAGTGGTGTGTGATGTCATACCATCCATGGTGAGATGGGAAGTGGTGTGTGATGTCATACCATCCATGGTGAGATAGGAAGTGGTGTGTGATGTCATACCATCCATGGTGAGATGGGAAGTGGTGTGTGATGTCATACAATCCATGGTGAAATGGGAAGTGGTGTGTGATGTCATACAATCCATAGTGAGATAGGAAGTGGTGTGTGATGTCATACCATCCATGGTGAGATGGGAAGTGGTGTGTGATGTCATACCATCCATGGTGAGATGGGAAGTGGTGTGTGATGTCATACCATCCATAGTGAGATAGGAAGTGGTGTGTGATGTCATACCATCCATGGTGAGATAGGAAATGGTGTGTGATGTCATGGTGAGATGGATGGTATGACATCACAAATGGTAAACCTTCACATCATTACTAAGTATTAACAATAAGGAGGACCTGTACTCACTCACACTATGGAGGCAGCTACTACGTACCGGTATACAGATCTCCCCATCACTTTCCACCAGAAACTTTTCGCTCATGATTGTCGACCATGAGGCAAGCCCAGCCCTTTTGTGATGGTTGCTGGGATACCAGTCCATCTCTCAGTTGCCAAGAAACCAGCCAGGATCTTACATCTCAGTTGCTAGGAGACACAAGGTCTCCCAACCTTATTGCCAGTATATTTGCCATCTTGCGGTTGCCAGGATACCACATACACTGAGTACTGCGCGTCCAGAGCGCAGGATGCACACAAGGACTACAAAGCCACAACAAACAACTAGATGTATATACAGTTTATTGTCAAAAGTATTGGGACACCTGCCTTTACACGCACATGAACTTTAATGACCTCCCAGTCTTAGTCCGGAGGGTTCAATATTGAGTTGGCTCCGCCCTTTGCAGCTATAACAGCTTCACCTCTTCTGGGAAGGCCGTCCACAAGGTTTAGGGGGGTGTCGATGGGAATGTTTGACCATTCTTCCAGAAGAGCATTTGTGAGTTCAGGCACTGATGTTGGATGATAAGGCCTGACTCGCAGTCTCCACTCTAATTCATCCCAAAGGTGTTCTAGCGGGTTGAGGTCAGGACTCAAGTTCAGGCCAGTCAAGTTCCTCCACTTCAAACTCGCTCATCCATGTTATGGACCTTGCTTTGTGCACTGGTGGGCAGTCATGTATGAACAGGAAGGGGCCGTCCCCAAACTGTTCCCACAAAGCTGGAAGCATAAAATTGTCCAAAATGTCTTGGTATGCTGACGCCTTAAGAGTTCCCTTCACCGGAACTAAGGAGGCCAAGCCCAACCCCTGAAAAACAACACCACACCATAATTCCCCCTCCACCAAATGATTTGGACCAGTGCACAAAGCAAGGTCCATAAAGACCTGGATGAGTTTGGGGTGGAGAAACTTGACTGGCCTGCACAGAGTCCTGACTTCAACCCCATAGAACATCTTTGGGATGAATTAGAGCGGAGACTGCGAGCCAGGTCTTCTCGTCCAATATCAGTGCCTGACCTCACAAATGCACCTCTGGAAGAATGGTCACACATTCCCATAGACACCCTCCTAAACCTTGTGGACGGCCTTCCCAGAAGAGGTGAAGCTGTTATAGCTGCAAAGGGTGGGCCAACTCCATATTGAACCCTCCGGACTAAGACTGGAATGGCATTAAAGTTCATCTGCGTGTAAGGGCAGGCGTCTCAATACTTTTGACAATATAGTGTACAGTATATAAATGTACAGTATATAATCCAGATTGTATAGGGCGGGGTCCTGCCACTTATTATATACTAATGGTACCACGTGTTTCTTGAATACTTTGCAGTTAGTGTTTTAAATGTATAGCACTCCAGCATGCGCAAGTTGCACTACCCTGCAATGCAATAATGTCAATCGGCTCCAAGTGTCCTGCACTGATGGTTGGCTGACACCCTAAAACTTAGCTTATTGGACACAGCATGTACTTCAGGAGAAAACATTTGAGGTACAAGTGCATGATGTTAACAAAGATTTTCACCTATCTTAAAGTATTAGCCTTCATAAAGATGGTGTATTCTCCGGAGTAGGTGGCATTGTGTCCCCTGGAGTAGAAGGTATTGTGTCCTCCAGAGGAAATGGTATTGTGTCCTCCGGAGGAGGTGGTATTGTGTCCTCCAGAGAAGAAGATATTGTGTCCTCCGGAGGAGGTGGTATTGTATCCTCCAGAGGAGAAGATATTGTTCCTCCAGTGAAGATATTGTGTCCTCTGGAGGAGATGGTATTGTGTCTTCCGGAGGAGATGGTATTGTGTCCTCCGGAGAAGGTGGTATTGTGTCCTCCGGAGGAGGTGGTATTGTGTCCTCCAGAGGAGAAGATATTGTGTCCTCCGGAGGAGGTGGTATTGTGTCCTCCGGAGGAGATGGTATTGTGTCCTCCGGAGAAGGTGGTATTGTGTCCTCCGGAGGAGGTGGTATTGTGTCCTCCAGAGGAGAAGATATTGTGTCCTCCGGAGGAGGTGGTATTGTATCCTCCAGAGGAGAAGATATTGTGTCCTCCAGAGGAGAAGATATTGTGTCCTCCGGAGGAGATGGTATTGTGTCCTCCGGAGGAGGTGGTATTGTGTCCTCCGGAGGAGGTGGTATTGTGTCCTCCAGAGGAGATGGTATTGTGTCCTCCAGAGGAGATGGTATTGTGTCCTCCAGAGGAGGTGGTATTGTGTCCTCCAGAGGAGAAGATATTGTGTCCACTGGAGGAGATGGTATTGTGCCCCCTGGAGGAGAAGACATTGTGTACTCCAGACAATATAAAATTGTGTCCCCTGGGGGAGGTGGTATTGTGTGCTCCAGAGGATATACAATTGTGTCCCCTGGAGGAGGTGGTATGGTGTCCCTGGAGGAGGTGATATTGTGCCCCCTGGAGATGGTATTGTGTCCTCCACAGGTGGTGGTATTGTGTCCCCTAGAGGAGAAGGAATTGTGTCCTTTGGGGGTGGTGGTATTATGTCCTCTGGCAGCGGTGGCTTTGTGTCCCCTGGAGAAGATGGTATTGTATCCCCCTGGAGGAGGTTGTATTGTGTCCTCTGGAGTAGTTGGTATTGTGTCCTCTGGAGGAGATGGTATTGTGTCCCCCTGGAGGAGGTGGTATTGTGTCCTCTGGAGTAGTTGGTATTGTGTCCTCTGGAGGAGATGGTATTGTGTCCCCCTGGAGGAGGTGGTATTGTGTCCTCTGGAGTAGTTGGTATTGTGTCCTTTGGAGGAGATGGTATTGTGTCCCCCTGGAGGAGGTGGTATTGTGTCCTCCAGGGGAGATGGTATTATGTCCCCTGGAGGAGATGGCATTGTGTCCTCTGAAGGAGATGGTATTGTGTCCTCTGGAGGAGATGGTATTGTGTCCTCTGGAGGAGATGGTGTTGTGTCCTCTGGAGGAGATGGTGTTGTGTCCCCTGGAGGAGATGGTGTTGTGTCCACTGAAGGAGATGGTATTATGTCCCCTGGAGGAGATGGCATTGTGTCCTCTGGAGGAGATGGTATTGTGTCCTCTGGAGGAGATGGTGTTGTGTCCTTGGGAGGTGGTGGTATTTTGTCCTCTGGAGGAGATGGCATTGTGTCCTCGGGAGGTGGTGGTATTGTGTCCCCCGGAGGAGATGGTGTGACGAACCCCGGTACCCACAAGGAGTATGTCTATCGTATAAGCTTCCGTGGCTCGGTACCAGAACAATCTAAAATCCCTTAGCCTACCCAGTCACTTGTCGGGATGCACCCTAGGGTGGCGCAAAACATCAACTATTTATTGAAACACAGGTACAAAGAGATATACACTCCGGGGACAATCCCCCCTTCATTTCATAATGACTCAGGGCGGGGAAAACTACGTCCAGTAACATGAGACACAGGTACATTCAAACTTTTCAACAAATAATTTAATCAGTAATTGGGCATGTAGACGGCCCCTAGAAAGGGCTTTTGGAGAATTTCCCCCTCTATCAACTAATAGCTGACAGTGATATAATTAACATAAGCTAATTAACTAGTCACTTAAAGTGGAGCTCCGCTTAAAAAAAAAAATTGAAAGTCAGCAGCTACAAATACTGCAACTGCTGACTTTTAATAATCGGACACTTACCTGTCTCAGGGTCCAGCGTTGCGGGGGGGAACGAGAAGCCCTGCTCGTCTCCCCCTCCTCTCTGCGTCGCTGGCATTGTCACTGTGGGCGCCTGGCTTTGGCTACACAGCCGGGCACGCACTGCGCATGCGTGAGCCACGCTGCGCGCTGTGACTGGCCGGGCAATCATCTGGGACCTGTGACGTGTCCCAGATGAGGGGGTGCGCCAGGAGGAAGAGGGAGCTGGAACCCTTTAAAAAGAGGGTCCCCCCCACCAAAAAAAATGACGTGCCAAATGTGGCATGTCAGGGGGTCACCTTCCCTTAAAGTGGAAGTTCCATTTTTGGGTGGAACTCCGCTTTAAACCAGCCTAGGGGACCAGACAATTTGGCACCTACAACCCTGAATACAAAGTACTGTACTATACACATTATTACAAGTATAAACACATAGATGAGAAGACAGACACAATAGGGGATCCAATTAACCATGGAATTCACATGTAAGTAATGCTTCCATTAATCAGGGATCACAGACTGCATGGCAATGGTCTACAACAGGCTATGAGGCAAAGCCCATACAATGTCCCAGCAGTCTGATGCAGTGGAATTAATTTATCTTCATAGGTTTCTTGAGGGATATTGTTGATAAATATTTCTGTCCCAAGTGCAGGAGCCTCTCCAATTTTCAACACAAACCACACATATAAGGGATAAAACAAAATGCTGAATCCAGTGTGGTTGTACTGGGAGTCTGGTTAGGGCAGACCTGACTGGGCTTCTCGGTCACCCTGTGCCCCTAATGGACAAAGGGTAACTTACACATAAGAGGGGCCGGGGGAGCTGAAACCTCTCTAAGGTAAGCTGGGTTCCATGGGCCCCCCCGCCCAAAGTGACTCCCGTCACAGATGGTATTTTGTCCTCCAGAGGAGATGGTATTGTGTCCTCTGGAATGAGATGGAATTTTGTCCCCTGGATTTGGTAGTGTGTCCCCTGGAGGAGATGGTATTATATCCTCCAAAGGAGATGGTATTGTGTCCTCCGGAGATAGCATTGTGTCTCCTGGAGATGGCATTGTGTCTCCTGGATTTGGTAGTGTGCCCCCTGGAGGAGATGGTATTATATCCTCCAGAGGAGATGGCATTGTGTCCTCTGGAGGAGGAGGCATGGTGTCCCCTGACAGAGATGTTATTTTGTCCCCCCCAGAGGAGATAGTATTGTTTCCCCCAGTTGCGGCAGTGGGGGAAGGTAATATCGTGTGTAGGCATGTGCAAACTTTTGTCTCCACTGTAGGTAGCGTTCAGCCACAGCGGCATTGTAGTTGGAGGGGAAAGTCAAGAGGAACATGGTTTTTCTATGGTTTCCTAAGTCACTGGGGAAACTATCTGGTTTCAAGTTTCATGCTGGTACCTCATGTGACTCTGGCAGCCATTTTGGTTCCGGCAGAGTCTATCTAAGGCTCTGGCTCTCAGGCTAAGTGCGCATTTAGCATGTGGGTAGTGTAGGAACAGTTCACTCGTCTGACAGGGACAGTGATGAGCTGCAGGGAGAGGTTCCAAGTGGCAGGGAGAGGTACCAGACAAGTAGGGAAAGGATAGGGACATGCCATCCTTCCTGGAGACATCCATATTTGGGCTCGCACCGGCCAGGCCGCAATCCACTCCTCAAGACAGGCGCTGTCGGCACTCCCAAAGCCTACTCTGCTACACATCGCTGTTGTACCCTGTGAGTGTTCCTGGTTGGGTGCCTTCCCACCGGGCTTGTTGTGAATCATAGACGTTAACATCATTTGTAGTGTTGGTAATGATTAAGCAAAAGATGTATGTGTGAAACGCGTCTACATGACCACACTTTGATGTCTTTGGTGTTATTTTTGTGAAACAAAATAAAAGGCAATCGGAAGTTCTGGGTGTGCCGCCATTTCTTTATTCTTTCTAAGTTTCCCACGGAGGCGGGCCGGGGCTAGCACTCTGCAAGATACTCCAATCAGCCTCATCTCTATACACCTGGAGCAGCAGTTCTTTTTCTTGCTACTAGTGTGAGTGCAGGGAAAACTGTGCCTGGCTCATGCTTAAAGTGGTTGTAAACCCTAAAAAAGAAACGAAAAAAAACTGCAAGACAAAGGCATAACGAGCTAGTATGCGTAGCATAGCATACTAGCTCATTATGAATTACTTACCTGAGATCGAAGCCCCTGCAGCGGTCCTCGTTCACCTCTCCGGCAGCCGACATCGCTCCCCGGGGGTTAATTCTGGGTATCGCGGCTCCGGTGCTGTGATTGGCCGGAGCCACAATGACATCACTCCCACGAATTTGTGTGCGGGAGCCCCCCGGTAATGGCACAATCTAACTGAAGCAACGGCACGGAAGTTCAGTTTGCTTAAGTGCGCATGTGCCAATGACGTCTGCACATGCAAATACAGGGGATATCTCCTAAACCGTGCAGTTTTAGGAGATATCCAGTGTAGCTACAGGTAAGCCTTATTATACTACTTTATTATAGGGTTGCCTGTAGTGAAAAATGGTTGTAAAGGGTTTACAAGGCTGTGAGTCATGAAATCTGGGTCAGGGTTTACTTGGGTTCAGGGCAGGGTGACTCATACAGGCAGTTCTCTGGTGCCTCCTCCGGTTCTGGAAAGTTGGAGAACTGGAGCTGGAGAGCAGAGGCTAGGTGGACTGGTCAACATGTTTAAGGGAGCTCAGCCAATCCCCAGGTGGTGGGTCTGGCAGGGGACTAAGTGAGCTCTTAAATATGAATGAGTCGGGCTGCCAGAGGAGTCGAGTGGAAGATGGACATGCAGTGCTGAGGAGACTGTCAATGGCCCTCGAGGGACCCCTGCTGGGGAGGAGCTCTACCTTGGGCCAGGCCTCAGATGCTGGCCTGGAAGTATCCTACCACAAGAGAAGCTGTAAGGAAGCTTTCCTGAGGAGGTGGTATTGTGCCCCCCCCCCCGGTGGAGGTGGTATTGTGTCCCCCCAGAGGAGGTGGTATTGTGTGTCCCCCCAGAGGAGGTGGTATTGTGTGTCCCCCCAGGGGAGGTGGTATTGTGTCCCCCCAGAAGAGGTGGTATTGTGTCCCCCAGAGGAGAAGGTAGTATTGTGTCCCCCCAGAGAAGGTTGTATTGTGTGTGTCCCCCAGAGGAGGTGGTATTGTGTCCCCCAGAGGAGGTAGTATCGTGTCCCCCTGGAGGAGGTGGTATTGTGTGTGTCCCCAGAGGAGGTGGTATTGTGTGCCCCCCCCCAGGAGGTGGTGTTGTGTCCCCCCCCCCCCAGAGGAGGTGGTGTTGTGTGTGTCCCCCCCCAGAGGAAGTGGTATTGTGTCCCCCCGGTGGAGGTGATATTGTGTCCCCCCAGAGGGGGTGGTATTGTGTCCCCCCAGAGAAGGTTGTATTGTGTGTCTCCCCAGAGAAGGTTGTATTGTGTGTCCCCTCGGAGAGGGTTGTATTGTGTGTGTCCCCAGAGGAGGTGGTATTGTGTCCCCCCCCAAAGGAGGTGGTGTTGTGTCCCCCCCCAGAGGAGGTGGTATTGTTGTCCCCCCCCCAGAGGAGGTGGTGTTGTGTCCCCCCCAGAGGAGGTGGTGTTGTGTGTGTGTCCCCCCAGAGGAAGTGGTATTGTGTGTCCCCGGTGGAGGTGGTATTGTGTCCCCTCCCAGAGGAGGTGGTATTATGTGCCTCCCCCCAGAGAGGTGGTATTGTGTCCCCCTGGTGGAGGTGTTATTGTGTGCCCCCCCAGAGGAAGTGGTATTGTGTCCCCCTGGAGGAGGTGGTATTGTGTGTGTGTCCAGAGGAGGTGGTATTGTGTCCCCCCCCAAAGGAGGTGGTGTTGTGTGTCCCCCCAGAGGAGGTGGTGTTGTGCCCCCCCAGTGGAGGTGGTATATTGTGTCCCCCCAGAGGAGGTGGTATTGTGTCCCCCTGGAGGAGGTGCTACTGTGCCCCCCCAGAAGAAGTAGAGTGAAACACAATGTTAGAAGACCCCCACCTCATTAACAAGTAACCCCCAATCCCTGCTGCACTCTAAATGACCCCCCCCCCTTGTGCTCCCTCCTTCCCTAACTGCTGATACTGTTATTCCAGCAGGGAGAAGGACACTCACCAGAATAAATGGCGCTCACAGCAGCTGGGGTTCAGTACAAGACCAGAGGTCACTGGTGATCCTCTAAAGTGTGTCACTCCTCTATGAGGGTCAATAGAGCTGACACTCTACAGACACTATACAGAGGGGGATAGCCCAGGAGCTGACACTCTACACACACTATGCAGAGGAATAGCCCAGGAGCTGACACTCTACACACACTATGCAGAGGAATAGCCCAGGAGCTGACACTCTACACACAGACTCTATACAGAGAGGGATACCCCAGGAACTGACACTCTATACAGAGGGAGATACCCCAGGAGCTGAAACTCTACACACACTATACAGAGGAATACCCCAGGAGCTGAAACTCTACACACACTATACAGAGGAATACCCCAGGAGCTGACACTCTACAAACGCACACTATACAGAGAGGGATACCCCAGGAGCTGACACTCTATACAGAGGGATACCCCAGGAGCTGACACTCTACACACACTATACAGAGGGATACTCCAGGAGCTGACGCTCTACACACACTATACAGAGGGATACTCCAGGAGCTGACACTCTACACACACTATACAGAGGAATACCCCAGGAGCTGACACTCTACAAACGCACACTATACAGAGAGGGATACCCCAGGAGCTGACACTCTATACAGAGGGATACCCCAGGAGCTGACACTCTACACACACTATACAGAGGGATACTCCAGGAGCTGACACTCTACACACACTATACAGAGGGATACCCCAGGAGCTGACACTCTACACACACTATACAGAGGGATACCCCAGGAGCTGACACTCTACACACACTATACAGAGGGATACTCCAGGAGCTGACGCTCTACACACACTATACAGAGGGATACTCCAGGAGCTGACACTCTACACACACTATACAGAGGGGGATACCCCAGGAGCTGACACTCTACACACACTATACAGAGGGATACCCCAGGAGCTGACACTCTACACACACTATACAGAGGGATACTCCAGGAGCTGACACTCTACACACACTATACAGAGGGATACCCCAGAAGCTGACACTCACCTGTATGCTGGGTTCTGCCATCTCTCTCTATATACAGATCACACAGTGGATGGTGTTATTATACTCAGAGCTTTCCACTCATCATTCCTCCTTGCTGCCAGTAAGGGGCGGAGCTCCAATGACTGAGAAATGTTCATCCAATCAGAGGCCACCATCCGGCATAACTGATTAGCCATGAGAGAGAAAACTATACGTTGTACAGAGCTGCCATTCTCCAGTGTTTTCCAGGCCTTCCTGTGGATGGTTGACCTCCCATCAGATGGTGGGGCCTCCATGGTTCTGAGGTTAACACCAACTGGAAGAGCCAACATCATGACCCCAATGGTCTTCTTATCTGACTATAGGGGGGGCATTCTTCTCATTACCAATATAAGAGATGTTCCCTTATGGATTGTTTGAAGATAGGTTCCCAGGACCTGAGAATAGTTGTTGGGGTTCCTGGGAGCTGACAATGGTTGTAGGGGGTCCTGAGACCTGACAATGGTTGTAGGGGTTCCCAGGACCTGGGAATGGTTGTAGAGATTCCTGGGAGCTGACAATGTTTGTAGGGGGTCCTGAGACCTCACAATGGTTGTAGGGGTCCTGAGACCTGACAATGGCTGTAGGGGTTCCTGAGACATGACAATAGTTGTAGGGGTTCCTGAGACGTGACAATGGTTGTGGGGGCTCCAGGGAGATGAAAATGGTTGTAGGGTTTCCGGGGAGCTGACAATGGTTGTAGGGGTTCCCAGGAGCTGACAATGGTTATAGTCGGGTTGCTGGGACCTGACAATGGTTGTAGGGGGTCCTGAGACCTGACAATGGTTGTAGGGGTTCCTAATATGTGACAATGGTTGTGGGGGTTCCCGGGAGCTGAAACCGGTTGTAGGGTGTCCTGAAACCTGACAATGGTTGTAGGTGTTCCCGGGAGTGGACAATGGTTGTAGGAGTTCCTGAGATGTGACAATGGTTGTGGGGGTTCCTGGGAGCTGACAATGGTTGTAGGGTTTCCTGGGAGCTGACAATGGTTGTAGTCGGGTTCCCAGGAGCTGACAATAGTTGTGGGGGGTCCTGAGACATGACAAAGGTTGTAGAGGTTCCCGGGAGCCGACAATGGTTGTAGGGGTTCCTGAGATGTGACAATCGTTGGGGGGTTCCCCGGAGCTGACAATGGTTGTGTTCCCAGGAGCTTACAATGGTTGTAGGGGGTCCTGGGACCTGACAATGGTTGTTGGGGTTCCTGGGAGCTGACAATGGTTGTAGGGTTTCCTGGGAGCTGACAATGGTTGTAGTCAGGTTCCCAGGAGCTGACAATGGTTGTAGGGGGTCCTGAGACCTGACAATGATTGTTGGGGTTCCCGAGAGCTGAGAATGGTTGTGGGGTTCCTCTGGGGTAGGAAGGTTGGGAATATCCAATATCTGTATCTGTTCGTCTCTTGGTGGTTCTCAGTGTTTGACTCTATTGGGTTAATCTGCAAGGTTCTGTTGCTAGGTAACCAGCTGCTCTCATGCGTTACCATGGCAGCAGGGTTGGCATCCCTGACCGTCTTCTTCTGCAGTCTTCCTTGTGTAGCAGTGGGTGGAGTCTGGAGATACAGGGGAAGGGGGACAATGACACTGTAATGGGCAGCGATGGTGTCTCCTGTAATTCTGGGTGGAGTTGGTAGAGGTCAGAGACATAAGGTGACCGCCTCTATAATTCCTATCAGGAGGTCGGGAAACGTCCATGGCACGGAGATTCCACCTGAACTTCTAAACTTTAACAAAATTCAAGCTGAAGTTTAATCTGCTTATATTTCCCCTTCCCTGGTCGTCGTCCCCCCATTACCATGACGTTATTACATAAACCTTTCCATTGTCATAACATTCATATTTTATGCCCAGTGATGTCATCACTGGTTCTCTGTTCTTCTCTATGCAATGCAGGCAGATCATGGGTTGATTGATGGGTGGGTGTCAGTCTAGACAAGTGGTCATTCCTAGACAGGATGTATATGCAAACCGCCCACATGTGTTGCTAAGGCCTCCATGATGGAAACAATCCAAATCGAATGAAAGGGGCGAGGCCGGGGACAGTCAGGCTGGTGAGGAAAGAGCTAGGTGATGCAAGACGTCCTCCAGCCAGGAAATGAGGCAGGACTCTATCTGACTTGCTGCAGCTTCCACTGCACATTGTGAGAAGCGCATCACTGTCTTATAGGGGTGTAGGATCAGGGGCGGGGTCTACATCCTCCATCATTGTAATATAGAGGAGACACGGGACCAGGGGTGGTCTCTACAGATGGCTTTGGACTGTGAACTCTATGGATGACCATGTACTGTGGACGACTGTAGACTATGGACAGCACTGGATTGTGGGCTCTACAGATGGCCTTAGACTGTGAACTCTACAGCCAAACATGGACTGTGGACTATGGACAGCGATGGTGGCAATGGACTGTAGACTCCACATATGGTCATGGACTCTACAGATAACAATGGACTGTGGCTATGGACGGCCATGGGTTGTATAGATGGCCATGGACTCTACATATGGTCATGGATTGTTAGCTGTACAGATGGCTTCAGACTGTGAACTCTATGGATGACCATGAACTGTGGACAGCCATGGACTGTAGCCTATGTACAGCCATAGATTGTGGGCTCTACAGATGGCCTTTGATTGTGGACCCTATGGAATAACCATGGACTGTGACTATAAATGGCCATTGACTGTGTACTCTACATATGGTCATGGATTGTGGGCTCTACTGACAAACTTGGACTGTGGGCTCTACAGATGGACTTGGACCTTGGACTCTACGGATAACTGTGGACTGTGAATATGGATGGCCATTATTGTATAGATGGCCATAAACTGTGGTCTCTACAAATGGCTTTGGACTGTTGATTGTGGACTCCATAGGCGGCCTTGGACTGTGACGTCTATGGCTGACGATCGACTGTGGATGACCATGGACTGTGGACCACCATGCGGCCTTGGACTGTGGATGACCATGAACTGTACGGATGACTGTAGACTCTACATACGGTCAAGGATTGTGGGCTCTACAGATAAACATGGACTGTGTAATTTACATATGGTCATGGATTGTGGGCTCTACAGATAAACATGGACTGTGTAATTTACATATGGTCAAGGATTGTGGGCTCTACAGATAAACATGGACTGTGTAATTTACATATGGTCATGGATTGTGGGCTCTATGGACCACCATGAACTGTACGGATGACCAGGGACTCTACAATTGGTCCTGGATTGTGGACTCTTTGGACCATGGACTAGATGGCCATTAGCCCTCTAAATCCTGTTCCCTGGCTCTGATTGGCTACTGTCCCGAATCTGTGAGTGTGTGATGTGGATGACCCCCCATAATAAAGACGCAGTACACTAGAACACAACCTCAGCCATTTATTTTACACAGAATCCAACCAATAATAACAATCCTCCATGAGCGTCACGGAGTCGGCGTTCTGAGCACATGGAGAGCGTTCACCGGTGCCGAGACTGACGCAGCAATTCAATGTGTGGAATGTCCATCAGTGTCCATGATATTCATACAGTATGTACAACCCTGAGAACGATCATACAGAACACGTACCAACCAACAAATACATCTACAACTTCCCCTCCCCCATTGTTCTTCACATGTGCCGGCCAATCATTCCCCTTTTCCATCACTGGTCTATGTGCCCCCCATTCCCATGTAACTGTATGTCACCTGTACCGGTTTGTCCCCCCACCCCCCAAGTAGTGCACATGTGCAGTCCCGTCACTCCTACCTGCATACATCACACATGCCAGTCTGACGCCCCCCACATACTTTGTCACACTGGCCTATTTACCCCCCCCCATCCCCCGCCACATCTATCTCTCATCCAAACCCGCCACCCCTCACTGTCATCACATGTGCAAGCTCCTTATAATATAGATCTATAGCACCTTATGGGTCTCCCGACACTTCTCAGAGCACACATCACACCCTTTCAGGGCTCCCTCTAAGCTCACAATTCCCTCCATGCCACCCATGACCCACCTCTCATGACATCGTGTCACATGACCCCCTCTCTCTCATGGCCCCGTGTCACATGACCCTCTCTCTCTCATGGCCTCGTGTCACATGACCCTCTCTCTCTCATGACCTTGTGTCACATGACCCCCTCTCTCTCATGGCCTCGTGTCACATGACTCCCTCTCTCTCATGACCTTGTGTCACATGACCCCCCTCTCTCATGACCTTGTGTCACATGACTCCCTCTCTCTCATGACCTTGTGTCACATGACCCCCCTCTCTCATGACCTTGCAACACATGACCCCCCTCTCATGACCTTGTGTCACATGACCCCCTCTCTCTCATGGCCTCGTGTCACATGACTCCCTCTCTCTCATGACCTTGTGTCACATGACCCCTCTCTCTCATGACCTCGTGTTACATGACTCCTCTCTCTCATGACCTCGTGTCACATGACTCCTCTCTCTCATGACCTCGTGTCACATGACCCCCCTCTCTCATGACCTCATGTCACATGACCCCTCTCTCTCATGACCTTGTGTCACATGACCCCCCTCTCTCATTATCTTGTGTCACATGACCCCCTCTCTCATGACCTCGTGTCACATGACCCCTCTCTCTCATTATCTTGTGTCACATGATCCCCTCTCTCTCATGACCTCGTGTCACATGACCCTCTTCTCTCATGACCTTGTTTCACATGACCCCCCCCTCTCTCATGACCTCGTGTCACATGATCCCCCTCTCTCATGACCTCGTTTCACATGACCCCTCTCTCTCATGACCTCGTGTTACATGATCCCCTCTCTCTCATGACTTTGCGTCACATGACCTTGTGTCACATGACCCCTCTCTCTCATGATCTCGTGTCACATGATCCCCTCTCTCTCATGACCTTGTGTCACATGACCCCTCTTTCTCATGACCTCGTGTCACATGACCCTCCTCTCTCATGACCTCGTGTCACATGACCCTCCTCTCTCATGACCTCGTGTCACATGTCCCCCTCTCTCATGACCTCGTGTCACATGACCCCTCTCTCAGGATCTCATGTCACATGACCCCCTCTCTCTCAGGACCTCGTGTCACATGACCCCCTCTCTCTCAGGACCTCGTGTCACATGATCCCCTCTCTCTCATGACCTCGTGTCACATGACCCCTCTCTCTCATGACCTTGTGTCACATGACTCCTCTCTCATGACCCCTCTCTCTCATGCAATCGTGTTACATGACCCCTCTCTCTCATGACCTCGTGTCACATGACTCCTCTCTCTCATGACCTCGTGTCACATGACCCCCCTCTCTCATGACCTCGTGTCACATGACCCCTCTCTCTCATGACCTTGTGTCACATGACCCCTCTCTCTCATGACCTTGCGTCACATGACCTTGTGTCACATGACCCCTCTCTCTCATGATCTCGTGTCACATGATCCCCTCTCTCTCATGACCTCGTGTCACATGACCCTCCTCTCTCATGACCTCGTTTTACATGACCTCCCCTCTCATGACCTCGTGTCACATGACCTCCCCTCTCATGACCTCGTGTCACATGACCCCTCTCTCTCATGACCTTGTGTCACATGATCCCCTCTCTCTCATGACCTCATGTCTCATGACCCCCCTCTCTCATGACCTCGTGTCACATGACCCCTCTCTCTCATGACCTTGTGTCACATGACCCCCCTCTCTCATTATCTTGTGTCACATGACCCCCTCTCTCATGACCTCGTGTCACATGACCCCTCTCTCTCATTATCTTGTGTCACATGATCCCCTCTCTCTCATGACCTTGTGTCACATGACCCCCCTCTCTCATTATCTTGTGTCACAGGACCCCCTCTCTCATGACCTCGTGTCACATGACCCCTCTCTCTCATTATCTTGTGTCACATGACCCCCTCTCTCATGACCTTGTGTCACATGACCCCCTCTCTCTCATGACCTCGTGTCACATGACCCTCTTCTCTCATGACCTTGTTTCACATGACCCCCCTCTCTCATGACCTCGTGTCACATGATCCCCCTCTCTCATGACCTCGTTTCACATGACCCTCTTCTCTCATGACCTTGTTTCACATGACCCCCCCTCTCTCATGACCTCGTGTCACATGATCCCCCTCTCTCATGACCTCGTGTTACATGACCTTGTGTCACATGACCCCTCTCTCTCATGACCTTGCGTCACATGACCTTGTGTCACATGACCCCTCTCTCTCATGACCTCGTGTCACATGACCCCCTCTCTCTCAGGACCTCGTGGCACATGACCTTCCTCTCTCATGACCTCGTGTCACATGACCCTCCTCTCTCATGACCTCGTTTTACATGACCTCCCCTCTCATGACCTCATGTCACATGACCTCCCCTCTCATGACCTCGTGTCACATGACCCCCCTTTCTCATGACCTCGTGTCACATGACCCCTCTCTCATGACCTCATGGCACATGACCCCTTTCTCATGACCTCGTGTCACATGACCCCCCTCACAGCCTCATGCTGACACCTTTTTCTGTGGCAGCTGTCCCGGGCGCTGTGTCTCCGGCCGCCTCTACAGCTCCTCATTGCTCGGAGCGTGTGCGGTTACAGCAGACATTTTTACAGGGATTTTCCAGTGGCCCCACCCCACTGTGACAGCCTCCTTGCCCCCCCTGCGGAGACGTGACGGGCTGCGACACCTTACAGCTGAAATGTAAGCGTTCTCCGGTGTGGATGCGTTGGTGTCTCACCAGGTTGTGTTTGCGGAAGAAGCTGCCGCCGCACACGGTGCAGGGGAAGGGGCGCTGCCCGCTGTGGATCCCTTTGTGACGCTCCAGGTTGGGTTTCTGGATGAAGCTGTCTCCGCACACATCGCAGCGGAAGGGGCGCTCCCCGGTGTGAATCTTCTCGTGGCGGCTCAGGTACTGCCGGCTGCTGAACCCTTTCCCACAGTCAGCGCAGGCGAACGGCCGCTCTCCGCTCCCTCTGCTGTGCGACTTCTGATGGGCGTGCAGATGGGGCTGCGCTACAAAGCTCCGGCGGCACTGATCACAGGAGAACGGCTTATTTCCGCCCACCGCGCCATTTTGGTGAACCCGCTGGTGAGCGAGTAGGTGGGAGCGGCGGGCGAAACCCTTCCCGCACTCGGCACAGCTGTGCGGCCTCTGCGTGGAGTGAACCACCTCCTGGTGCCTCATTAGCGCCTTGCGGTGGCCGAAGCGCTGATCGCACTGGTCGCACGGGAACGGGGTCTCTCCGGTGTGCCGGCGGCGGTGGATCACCAGGTGCTGCTTGCGGCTGAAGCTCTTGTCGCACTCGGCGCAGGTGAATGGCCGCTCCCCGGTGTGGATACGGCAGTGCGTGATGAGATCTGCCTTGCGGTTGAAGCTTTTTCCGCACCGGTCGCAGCAGAAGGGGCGCTCGCCCGTGTGGAGGCGGGTGTGGGTCTGGTAGTTCCCCTTGTGGTTGAATTTGATGCCGCAGTATTGGCAGGAATATAACTTCTCCCCGGTGTGGATGCGCTTGTGGCCCACCAGGTGGTGGCGGTAATGGAAGCTCTTCCCACACACCTCGCAGGGGTACGGCCGCTCCCCGCGGTGGGTGCGCTGGTGGCTGGTCAGGTGGGACTTGCGCAGGAAGCTGCGGTGACAGTCGGTGCAGGAATACGGCCGGTCCGCCAAGTCCTGGGTCCGGGCGCCGGGGAGGAGGCGAGGACGGGAATCACACGGGAACGGGGAGGTGATCCGGATATCTGTACCTGCCGCAGACAAACAACCGTTACCATGGAGACACCACTGACACCGTCCACAGATCTCAACACATACACTATCACACCGATTACCACCGACACCCAACCGGCCACAGCAAGCTCAACCCTCCTTGTACCCTCCACGGTATGTGGTGGAGATATACAGTCAGGAGAAATCTGTGCTGAGCACTGCGATATGAGCAAGAAATGACCCTCCAAACTGCCATCTCCCCCTCCCCCCCAATGCTGCCCCCTACTGGGTGACTTTCACTGCCACCAATGCAAGGGGGTGGCAGGTGTTACAGTATTTGCACCAATACTGGGGGTTATCATTGCATTCCATGACACCAATACTGGGGGTTATCATTGCATTCCATGACACCAATACTGGGGTTTATGATTGCATTCCATGACACCAATGCTGGGGGTTATCATTGCATTCCATGACACCAATACTGGGGGTTATCATTGCATTCCATGACACTAATGCTGGGGGTTATCATTGCATTCCATGACACCAATACTGGGGGTTATCATTGCATTCCATGACACCAATACTGGGGGTTATCATTGCATTCCATGACACTAATGCTGGGGGTTATCATTGCATTCCATGACACTAATGCTGGGGGTTATCATTGCATTCCATGACACTAATGCTGGGGGTTATCATTGCATTCCATGACACTAATGCTGGGGGTTATCATTGCATTCCATGACACCAATACTGGGGGTTATCATTGCATTCCATGACACTAATGCTGGGGGTTATCATTGCATTCCATGACACTAATGCTGGGGGTTATCATTGCATTCCATGACACTAATGCTGGGGGTTATGATTGCATTCCATGACACTAATGCTGGGGGTTATGATTGCATTCCATGACACTAATGCTGGGGGTTATCATTGCATTCCATGACACTAATGCTGGGGGTAATCATTGCATTCCATGACACTAATGCTGGGGGTTATCATTGCATTCCATGACACTAATGCTGGGGGTAATCATTGCATTCCATGACACTAATACTGGGGGTTATGATTGCATTCCATGACACTAATGCTGGGGGTTATCATTGCATTCCATGACACCAATACTGGGGGTTATGATTGCATTCCATGACACTAATGCTGGGGGTTATCATTGCATTCCATGACACTAATGCTGGGGGTTATCATTGCATTCCATGACACTAATGCTGGGGGTTATCATTGCATTCCATGACACTAATGCTGGGGGTTATCATTGCATTCCATGACACTAATGCTGGGGGTTATTAAACTTCAGGAGGCATTGAATATGCTGCATAAGATGCAGGGGGAGGAGAGTTTCTGGGTTCAGGTGGGTTGCAGCCCATCCATTATGAACTGTCAGGATTGAGGCTGTGAGGGATGGGAGGGGCTCTGCACACTAACCAATGGGCAATCACCGAGTCAGTTGATGGGGGTCATATGACTGGCCCACCCACTAGGGTAGGGATGAGGATGGGGATGGGGATGCTCCCTATAGCTCTGTCCAGACAAACACGATGGATTAACCCTTTCACTGACAGACACCTCTAGAAGTCTCTCCGTCCTTCCTGCCTCTTACCGATAAAGCTGTACTCCTGCCGGCCAGACACCAGAGACCCCTCCCCCTCCTTTATAATGATATTGAAGTCAGGGACACCTACAGAGGGAGAAATATACTAATATCAGTAATTATCCCGATACCCGGCCTGTCAATCTCTTCCCACCCATCCTCAAATCACCGCCCATCCCCCCACTCCCAACACTCCCACTACCCAACCTGTCCATCTCTTCCCATCCATCCTCCAATCACCGCCCATCCCCCCACTCCCCAACACTCCCACTACCCAACCTGTCCATCTCTTCCCATCCATCCTCCAATCACCGCCCATCCCCCCACTACCCAACACTCCCACTACCCAACCTGTCCATCTCTTCCCATCCATCCTTCAATCACCGCCCATCCCCCCACTCCCCAACACTCCCACTACCCAACCTGTCCATCTCTTCCCATCCATCCTTCAATCACCGCCCATCCCCCCACTACCCAACACTCCCACTACCCAACCTGTCCATCTCTTCACACCCATCAACCAATCACCGCCCATCCCCCACTACCCAACACTCCCACTACCCAACCTGTCCATCTCTTCACACCCATCAACCAATCACCGCCCATCCCCCCACTCCCCAACACTCCCACTACCCAACCTGTCCATCTCTTCCCACCCATCCTCCAATCACCACCCATCCCCCCACTCCCCAACACTCCCACTACCCAACCTGTCCATCTCTTCCCACC
The DNA here is from genome assembly GCF_042186555.1 of Aquarana catesbeiana. Taxonomy (NCBI): domain Eukaryota; kingdom Metazoa; phylum Chordata; class Amphibia; order Anura; family Ranidae; genus Aquarana; species Aquarana catesbeiana. The sequence continues at coordinate 652,572,599 of NC_133328.1, read as the reverse complement.
CATCCTCCAATCACCACCCATCCCCCACTCCCCCCATCCTCCAATCACCACCCATCCCCCACTCCCCAACACTCCCACTACCCAACCTGTCCATCTCTTCCCACCCATCCTCCAATCACCACCCATCCCCCACTCCCCCCATCCTCCAATCACCACCCATCCCCCACTCCCCAACACTCCCACTACCCAACCTGTCCATCTCTTCCCACCCATCCTCCAATCACCACCCATCCCCCCACTCCCCAACACTCCCACTACCCAACCTGTCCATCTCTTCCCACCCATCCTCCAATCACCACCCATCCCCCACTCCCCCCCATCCTCCAATCACCACCCATCCCCCACTCCCCAACACTCCCACTACCCAACCTGTCCATCTCTTCCCATCCATCCTCCAATCACCGCCCATCCCCCCACTACCCAACACTCCCACTACCCAACCTGTCCATCTCTTCCCACCCATCCTCCAATCACCACCCATCCCCCACTCCCCCCATCCTCCAATCACCACCCATCCCCCACTCCCCAACACTCCCACTACCCAACCTGTCCATCTCTTCCCACCCATCAACCAATCACCACCCATCCCCCCACTACCCAAGACTCCCACTACCCAACCTGTCCATCTCTTCCCACCCATCCTCCAATCACCACCCATCCCCCCACTCCCCAACACTCCCACTACCCAACCTGTCCATCTCTTCCCACCCATCCTCCAATCACCACCCATCCCCCACTCCCCCCATCCTCCAATCACCACCCATCCCCCACTCCCCAACACTCCCACTACCCAACCTGTCCATCTCTTCCCATCCATCCTCCAATCACCACCCATCCCCCCACTACCCAACACTCCCACTACCCAACCTGTCCATCTCTTCCCATCCATCAACGAATCACCACCCATCCCCCACTACCCAACCTGTCCATCTCTTCCCATCCATCCTCCAATCACCACCCATCCCCCCACTCCCCAACACTCCCACTACCCAACCTGTCCATCTCTTCCCACCCATCCTCCAATCACCACCCATCCCCCACTCCCCCCATCCTCCAATCACCACCCATCCCCCACTCCCCAACACTCCCACTACCCAACCTGTCCATCTCTTCCCATCCATCAACGAATCACCACCCATCCCCCACTACCCAACCTGTCCATCTCTTCCCACCCATCCTCCAATCACCACCCATCCCCCCACTCCCCAACACTCCCACTACCCAACCTGTCCATCTCTTCCCACCCATCCTCCAATCACCACCCATCCCCCACTCCCCCCATCCTCCAATCACCACCCATCCCCCACTCCCCAACACTCCCACTACCCAACCTGTCCATCTCTTCCCATCCATCCTCCAATCACCACCCATCCCCCCACTACCCAACACTCCCACTACCCAACCTGTCCATCTCTTCCCATCCATCAACGAATCACCACCCATCCCCCACTACCCAACCTGTCCATCTCTTCCCACCTATCCTCCAATCACCACCCATCCCCCCACTCCCCAACACTCCCATTACCCAACCTGTCCATCTCTTCCCATCCATCCTCCAATCACCACCCATCCCCCCACTCCCCAACACTCCCACTACCCAACCTGTCCATCTCTTCCCACCCATCAACCAATCACCACCCATCCCCCCACTCCCCAACACTCCCACTACCCAACCTGTCCATCTCTTCCCATCCATCCTCCAATCACCACCCATCCCCCCACTACCCAACCTGTACATCTCTTCCCATCTATCCTCCAATCACCGCCCGTTCCACCGCTCCCCAACACTCCCACTACCCAACCTGTCCATCTCTTCCCATCCATCCTCCAATCACCACCCATCCCCCCACTCCCCAACACTCCCACTACCCAACCTGTCCATCTCTTCACACCCATCAACCAATCACCACCCATCCCCCACTACCCAACACTCCCACTACCCAACCTGTCCATCTCTTCCCATCCATCCTCCAATCACCACCCATCCCCCCACTCCCCAACACTCCCACTACCCAACCTGTCCATCTCTTCACACCCATCAACCAATCACCGCCCATCCCCCCACTACCCAACACTCCCACTACCCAACCTGTCCATCTCTTCCCATCCATCCTCCAATCACCGCCCATCCCCCCACTACCCAACACTCCCACTACCCAACCTGTCCATCTCTTCCCATCCATCCTCCAATCACCACCCATCCCCCCACTACCCAACCTGTCCATCTCTTCCCACACATCAACCAATCACCACCCATCCCCCCGCTCCCCAACACTCCCACTACCCAACCTGTCCGTCTCTTCCCACCCATCAACCAATCACCACCCATCCCCCCACTCCCCAACACTCCCACTACCCAACCTGTCCATCTCTTCCCATCCACCCTCCAATCACCACCCATCCCCCACTACCCAACACTCCCACTACCCAACCTGTCCATCTCTTCCCATCCACCCTCCAATCACCACCCATTCCCCCACTACCCAACACTCCCACTACCCAACCTGTCCATCTCTTCCCATCCATCCTCCAATCACCACCCATCCTCCCACTACCCAACACTCCCACTACCCAACCTGTCCATCTCTTCCCATCCACCCTCCAATCACCACCCATCCCCCCACTCCCCAACACTCCCACTACCCAACCTGTCCATCTCTTCCCATCCACCCTCCAATCACCACCCATCCCCCCACTCCCCAACACTCCCACTACCCAACCTGTCCATCTCTTCCCATCCACCCTCCAATCACCGCCCATCCCCCCACTCCCCAACACTCCCACTACCCAACCTGTCCATCTCTTCCCATCCATCCTTCAATCACCGCCCATCCCCCCACTCCCCAACACTCCCACTACCCAACCTGTCCATCTCTTCCCATCCATCCTTCAATCACCACCCATCCCCCCACTCCCCAACACTCCCACTACCCAACCTGTCCATCTCTTCCCATCCATCCTCCAATCACCACCCATCCTCCCACTACCCAACACTCCCACTACCCAACCTGTCCATCTCTTCCCATCCACCCTCCAATCACCACCCATCCCCCCACTCCCCAACACTCCCACTACCCAACCTGTCCATCTCTTCCCATCCATCCTCCAATCACCACCCATCCTCCCACTACCCAACACTCCCACTACCCAACCTGTCCATCTCTTCCCATCCACCCTCCAATCACCACCCATCCCCCCACTCCCCAACACTCCCACTACCCAACCTGTCCATCTCTTCCCACCTATCTTCCAATCACCACCCATCCCCCCACTCCCCAACACTCCCACTACCCAACCTGTCCATCTCTTCACACCCATCAACCAATCACCACCCATCCCCCCACTCCCCAACACTCCCACTACCCAACCTGTCCATCTCTTCACACCCATCAACCAATCACCACCCATCCCCCACTACCCAAGACTCCCACTACCCAACCTGTCCATCTCTTCCCATCCATCCTCCAATCACCGCCCATCCCCCCACTCCCCAACACTCCCACTACCCAACCTGTTCATCTCTTCCCACACATCAACCAATCACCACCCATCCCCCCGCTCCCCAACACTCCCACTACCCAACCTGTCCATCTCTTCACACCCATCAACCAATCACCACCCATCCCCCCGCTCCCCAACACTCCCACTACCCAACCTGTCCATCTCTTCCCACCCATTCTCCAATCACCACCCACCCCCCACTACCCAACACTCCCACTACCCAACCTCTCCATCTCTTCCCACCCATCCTCCAATCACCGCCCATCCCCCCACTCCCCACCACTCTCACTACCCAACCTGTCTATCTCTTACCATCCATCCTCCAATCACCGCCCATCCCCCCACTCCCCACCACTCCCACTACCCAACCTGTCCATCTCTTCCCACCCATCCTCCAATCACCACCCATCCCCCCACTCCCCAACACTCCCACTACCCAACCTGTCCATCTCTTCCCACCCATCCTCCAATCACCACCCATCCCCCCACTCCCCAACACTCCCACAACCCAACCTGTCCATCTCTTCCCACCCATCAACCAATCACCACCCATCCCCCCACTCCCCAACACTCCCACTACCCAACCTGTCCATCTCTTCCCACCCATTCTCCAATCACCACCCATCCCCCACTACCCAACACTCCCACTACCCAACCTGTCCATCTCTTCCCACCCATCCTCCAATCACCGCCCATCCCCCCACTCCCCACCACTCTCACTACCCAACCTGTCCATCTCTTCCCACCCATTCTCCAATCACCACCCATCCCCCCACTCCCACTACCCAACCTGTCCATCTCTTCCCATCCATCCTCCAATCACCACCCATCCCCCACTCCCACTACCCAACCTGTACATCTCTTCCCATTTATCCTCCAATCACTGCCCGTTCCACCACTCCCCAACACTCCCACTATCCAACCTGTCCATCCCCTCCCATCTATCCTCCAAACATCGCCCATCCCACCACTCCCCAACACTCCCATTACCCAACCTGTCCATCTCTTTCCACCCATCAACCAATCACCACCCATCCCCCACTCCCACTACCCAACCTGTCCATCTCTTCCCATCCATTCTCCAATCACCACCCATCCCCCCACTCCCCACCACTCCCTCTACCCAACCTGTCCATCTCTTCCCATCCATCCTCCAATCACCACCCATCCCCCACTCCCACTACCCAACCTGTACATCTCTTCCCATCTATCCTCCAATCACCGCCCGTTCCACCACTCCCCAACACTCCCACTACCCAACCTGTCTATCTCCTCCTATCCTCCAATCACACCCCACTGCTCCCCGACACTCCCACTACCCAACCTGTCCATCTCTTCTCATCCATCCTCCAATCACATCCCAGCGCTCCCTGACACTCCCACTATCCAACCTGTCCATCCCCTCCCATCTATCCTCCAAACATCGCCCATCCCAACACTCCCACTACCCAGCCTGTCCACCACTTCCCATCCATTCTCTAAACACCACCCATCCCCCCACTCCCCAACCTTCCCAATACCCAACCTGTCCATCTCCTCCCATCTATCCTCCAATCACCACCTATCTCACCACTCTGACACGCCCACTACCCAACCTGTCCATCTCCTCCCATCTATCCTCCAATCACCACCTATCTCACCACTCTGACACGCCCACTACCCAACCTGTACATCTACTACCATTCATTCTCCAACCACCATCCCTCCCACTGCTCCAAAACACTCCCACTATCTGGTGGCCTGTCCATTTGTCTGCCAATCGCCATCTATTCCACTCTCCAACACTCCTTCTACCTGACCTGGCCATCTCCTCCTATCCATCTCTATCCAGATCTTTCCCAGTGTGCCCCCCCCCCCCATCTAACCATCATAAACCTCGATTATGATATGTCGCCATCTTTCTCTCCCTGTCTGTCCTCCACTCTCAGCCTCCCTTCATCTACCCCCACATCTCTCCTCATCTGTCCTTCAACCCCAACCTAGCCTTCATCTACCACTTCATATATCTCCATCCAGATCACTACTGTCTGTCCTCCATTCTCTTCTTCCCTCCATCTGCTTCTCGATATCTCCATCTAGCATCTTTACCCATCTGTCCTCCACTATCATTTCCCTCCATCTTCCCCCCAATATCTACATTCAGATACCCGCAGTCTGTCCTCCACTTCTATCCTCCCTCCATCTACCCCTAATATCTTCTTCTAGGTACCTGCCTGTCCTCCACTCCCACCTTTTCCTCATCTACATCATAATATCTGCATCCAGATCCTCCCTTCATCTACCCCCAATATCTCCTTTTGGATCTCTCCCCATATGTCCTCCATTTCCATCTTCCCTCTATCAACCCTTAAATCTCCATCTAAATATCTCCCATCTGCCATTTAGATTTCTCTACTTCTGTCCTCCACCCCTATCCTCCATCTATCCCCGATAATATATCCCTCTAATTCTCTCTTTGCCTGTGCTCCACTCTCATACTCCCTCCATCCATCCATTGCCAATATCTCCATCCTCCCTCCATCCATCACCAATATAGTTACATAGTTAGTCTGGTTGAAAAAAGTCCATCTACTTCAACCAATATAATATCTTCATCCTCCCTCCATCTATCGCCAATATTTCCATCCTCTCTCCATCCATCGCCTGTGTCTCCATCCTCCCTCCATCCATCGCCAATATCTCCATCCTCCCTCCATCCATCACCAATATAGTTACATAGTTAATGTGGTTGAAAAAAGTCCATCTACTTCAACCAATATAATATCTCCATCCTCCCTACAGCCATCGCCAGTATCTCCATCCTCCCTACAGCCATCGCCAGCATCTCCATCCTCCCTACAGCCATCACCAGCATCTCCATCCTCCCTACAGCCATCGCCAGCATCTCCATCCTCCCTACAGCCATCGCCAGCATCTCCATCCTCCCTACAGCCATCGCCAGCATCTCCATCCTCCCTACAGCCATCGCCAGTATCTCCATCCTCCCTACAGCCATCGCCAGTATCTCCATCCTCCCTACAGCCATCGCCAGTATCTCCATCCTCCCTACAGCCATCGCCAGTATCTCCATCCTCCCTACAGCCATCGCCAGCATCTCCATCCTCCCTACAGCCATCGCCAGTATCTCCATCCTCCCTACAGCCATCGCCAGTATCTCCATCCTCCCTACAGCCATCGCCAGTATCTCCATCCTCCCTACAGCCATCGCCAGTATCTCCATCCTCCCTACAGCCATCGCCAGTATCTCCATCCTCCCTACAGCCATCGCCAGTATCTCCATCCTCCCTACAGCCATCGCCAGCATCTCCATCCTCCCTACAGCCATCGCCAGTATCTCCATCCTCCCTACAGCCATCGCCAGTATCTCCATCCTCCCTACAGCCATCGCCAGCATCTCCATCCTCCCTACAGCCATCGCCAGCATCTCCATCCTCCCTACAGCCATCGCCAGTATCTCCATCCTCCCTACAGCCATCGCCAGTATCTCCATCCTCCCTACAGCCATCGCCAGCATCTCCATCCTCCCTACAGCCATCGCCAGTATCTCCATCCTCCCTCCATCCATCCATTACCAATAACTCCATCCAGATCTCTCACAACCTGTCCTCCACTCCCATCCTTCCTCTATCTACTCCCCTATATACCAATCTAGGCTTCTCCTTGTCTGTCCTCTACTCCCAATTTCCTTTTATCCACCCCCTCTCCCCACACCTTTCCTTCAATATCTCCATCCATCCTCTCTCCATATGTCTTACCATGGTGGAGTTCCTGGGGAGAGTTTTCTCTTTTTATCAGTTGGGGTGTCTCTTCTGGCACCATTTTAGGGAACCGGAGTCCCTGCAGGAGAAGACCTGAGAAGACAGACAGGAGGGACATCACTGTACTGAGAAGAAGGCCCCCACCATACAGACACAGAAGTCAGTACCCCCCCCTCCCTCGCCACAACCACCACAAAGTTAGCATCAGACTGCCATGTCCATCGTATGTAGAATCTTATTTATACTATAATAGGGGTCACCATCGTTCAGGGTCACCATCATCCAAGACCACCATAATTCAGGGTCACCCTCATTCAAGACCACCATCATTCAGGGTCACTCTCATCCAAGATCACCATCATTAGGAGTCACCCTCATCCAAGACCACCATCATTCGGGGTCGCCATCATCCAAGACCACCATCATTCCGGTTCACCCTAGTCCAAGACCACCATCATTCGTGGTCACCATCATCCTAGACCACCATCATTCCGGTTCACCCTCATCCAAGACCACCATCATTTGGGGGTCACTCTCATTTGGGGTCACCCTCATCCAAGACCACCATCATTTGGGGTCACCCTCATCCAAGACCACCATCATTTGGGGTCACCCTTATTCAGGGTCACCCTCATCCAAGACAAGTCATTCAGGGTCACCCTCATTCACGACAACCATCATTCAGGGTCACCCTCATCCATGACAACCATCATTGGGGGTTACCCTCATCCAAAACCACATTCATTCAGGGTTACCCTCATCCAAGATCACCATCATTAGGGGTCACTCTCATCCAAGACCACCATCATTCGGAGTCCCCTTCATTCAAGACCTCCATCATTCGGAGTCCCCTTCATTCAAGACCACCATGATTTGGGGTCACCCAAATCCAAGACCACCATTTTTAGGGGTCACCACCATCCAAGAACACCATCATTAGGGGTCACCTTCTTTCAAAACCACCATCATTCGGGGTTACCCTTATCCAAAATCACCCTCATTAGGGGTCACTCTTATCCAAGACAATCATTCAGGGTCACCATCATCCAGAAGAACTGTCAACCAGGCTTAGCATCATCCAGGACCACTGCCAGGTTCATCATCATTTATCACTGCTGCCATCTGGGGTTACCAATATCCAGGATGATGGTCACTAAGGGTCATCATAATTCAGGGTCACCATCAGTCAGGGCACCATCATCCGGGGTCATCATCATGCAAAGTCACCATCATCAAGGACCACAATTAGCTGAGGTCCCCATTTAATTCCTGGACTGAGATGGGGGCTCACTGTGACATGTCAGGAATGCATTCAGAGACAGGTCCTCTTTACATACCAGCATCTTTCTTTGGGAGATAATGGACCATTTTTCTGGTGAAATCTGGAAAGATGATTGACTGGACAGATGGCTTGGAGGATTCTTGTACTGGGATCAGGAGGGAGGAAACATTCTCTATTTTGTCTGAAACTGAATTGTCTGCTCCTCTATGATGGCGCCAAACAACCCACCAAGAAGGGCGACTCACCCACTGAGATCACCAACTCCACGTTGTCCTTCATGACCTCTTTGTAGAGCCGGCGCTGCCACTCCTCCAGACACGCCCACTCCTCCTCTGAGAAATACACCGCCACCTCATCGAAGCTCACAGTCATCTGCAAAACACCCAACATGGGGGTCATTCCAATCCTCTGCATCCCATCAAGGGGATCATGAGGGTCAATCCCATCCTTGGGGACCCAACACGGAGAACATGGGGTTCATTCCAATCCCTGGAGTCAAAACATGGAGAAGATGTGGGGGGACATTGCTATCCCTGGGGTCCTATCATAGAGAAGATGTGGGGGACATTCCTATCCCTGGGGTCCTATCATAGAGAAGATGTGGGGGGACATTCCTATCCCTGGGGTCCTATCATAGAGAAGATGTGGGGGGACATTCCTATCCCTGGGGTCCTATCATAGAGAAGATGTGGGGGACATTCCTATCCCTGGGGTCCTATCATAGAGAAGATGTGGGAGCATTCCGATCTCTGGGGTCCTATCATAGAGAAGATGTGGAGGACATTCCTATCCCTGGGGTCCTATCATAGAGAAGATGTGGAGGACATTCCTATCCCTGGGGTCCTATCATAGAGAAGATGTGGAGGACATTCCTATCCCTGGGGTCCTATCATAGAGAAGATGTGGAGGACATTCCTATCCCTGGGGTCCTATCATAGAGAAGATGTGGGGGGGACATTCCTATCCCTGGGGTCCTATCATAGAGAAGATGTGGGGGACATTCCTATCCCTGGGGTCCTATCATAGAGAAGATGTGGGGGACATTCTTATCCCTGGGGTCCTATCATAGAGAAGATGTGGGGGGGACATTCCTATCCCTGGGGTCCTATCATAGAGAAGATGTGGGGGACATTCCTATCCCTGGGGTCCTATCATAGAGAAGATGTGGGGGACATTCTTATCCCTGGGGTCCTATCATAGAGAAGATGTGGGGGGACATTCCTATCCCTGGGGTCCTATCATAGAGAAGATGTGGAGGACATTCCTATCCCTGGAGTCCTATCATAGAGAAGATGTGGAGGACATTCCTATCCCTGGGGTCCTATCATAGAGAAGATGTGGGGGGACATTCCTATCCTTGGGGTCCTATAGTTACATAGTTACATAGTAGGTGAGGGTGAAAAAAGACACAAGTCCATCAAGTCCAACCTATGTGTGTGATTATGTGTCAGTATTACATTACATATCCCTGTATATTGCGGTCATTCAGGTGATTATCTAATAGTTTCTTGAAGCTATCAATGCTCCCCGCTGAGACCACCGCCTGTGGAAGGGAATTCCACATCCTTGCCGCTCTTACAGTAAAGAACCCTCTACGTAGTTTAAGGTTAAACCTCTTTTCTTCTAATTGTAATGAGTGGCCACGAGTCTTATTAAACTCTCTTCTGCGAAAAAGTTTTATCCCTATTGTGGGGTCACCAGTCCGGTATTTGTAAATTGAAATCATATCCCCTCTCAAGCGTCTCTTCTCCAGAGAGATTAAGTTCAGTGCTCGCAACCTTTCCTCATAACTAAGATCCTCCAGACCATTTATTAGCTTTGTTGCCCTTCTTTGTACTCGCTCCATTTCCAGTACATCCTTCCTGAGGACTGGTGACCAGAACTGGACAGCATACTCCAGGTGCGGCCGGACCAGAGTCTTGTAGAGCGGGAGAATTATCGTTTTATCTCTGGAGTTGATCCCCCTTTTAATGCCAATATTCTGTTTGCTTTATTAGCAGCAGCTTGGCATTGCATGTCATTGCTGAGCCTATCATCTACTAGGACCCCCAGGTCCTTTTCCATCCTAGATTCCCCCAGAGGTTCTCCCCCCAGTCTATAGATTGACTTCAGATTTTTACCACCCAAATGCATTATTTTACATTTTTCTACATTGAACCTCATTTGCCATGTAGTCGCCCACCCCATTAATTTGTTCAGATCTTTTTGCAAGATTTCCACATCCTGCGGAGAAGTTATTGCCCTGCTTAGCTTAGTATCGTCTGCAAATACAGAGATTGAACTGTTTATCCCATCCTCCAGGTCGTTTATGAACAAATTAAATAGGATTGGTCCCAGCACAGAACCCTGGGGAACCCCACTACCCACCCCTGACCATTCTGAGTACTCCCCATTTATCACCACCCTCTGAACTCGCCCTTGTAGCCAGTTTTCAATCCATGTACTCACCCTATGGTCCATGCCAATGGACCTTATTTTGTACAGTAAACGTTTATGGGGAACTGTGTCAAATGCTTTTGCAAAATCCAGATACACCACGTCTACGGACCTTCCTTTATCTAGATGGCAACTCACCTCCTCATAGAAGGTTAATAGATTGGTTTGGCAAGAACGATTCTTCATGAATCCATGCTGATTACTGCTAATGATATCGTTCTTATTACTAAAATCTTGTATATAGTCCCTTATCATCCCCTCCAAGAGTTTACATACTATTGATGTTAGGCTAACTGGTCTGTAATTCCCAGGGATGTTTTTTGGGCCCTTTTTAAATATTGGTGCTACATTGGCTTTTCTCCAATCAGCTGGTACCATTCCAGTCAATAGACTGTCTGTAAAAATTAGGAACAACGGTCTGGCAATCACCTGACTGAGTTCCCTAAGTACCCTCGGATGCAAGCCATCTGGTCCCGGTGATTTATTAATGTTAAGTTTCTCAAGTCTAATTTTAATTCCGTCCTCTGTTAACCATGGAGGTGCTTCCTGTGTTGTGTCATGAGGATAAACACTGCAGTTTTGGTTACTGAAGCCCCCCGATTCACTTGTGAAGACTGAGGAGAAGAATAAATTCAATACCTTTGCCATCTCCCCATCCTTTGTAACCAGATGTCCTTCCTCATTCTTTATGGGGCCAATATGGTCTGTCCTCCCTTTTTTACTGTTTACATACTTAAAGAATTTCTTGGGATTTTTTTTGCTCTCCTCCGCTATGTGTCTTTCATGTTCTATCTTAGCCAACCTAATTGCACCCTTACATTTCTTATTGCATTCTTTATAAATTCTGAATGCTGTGGATGATCCCTCAACCTTGTATTTTTTGAAGGCCTTCTCCTTTGCTTTTATATGCATTTTTACATTGGAGTTAAGCCATCCAGGATGTTTGTTCGCTCTTTTAAATTTATTACCCAATGGGATACATTGGCTAATGCCCTTATTTAATATGCTCTTAAAGCAAACCCATCTCTCCTCCGTATTCTTTGTTCCTAATATTTTATTCCAATTTATGCCTTTTAGCAAGGTTTGTAGTTTAGGGAAGTTGGCTCTTTTGAAATTCAGTGTCTTTGTGTTCCCTTCATGTCTCCTATTTGTGTGATTTATACTGAAACTAATTGACCTGTGATCGCTGTTACCTAAATTGCCCCGTATTTCCACATCTGTTATCAGGTCTGTACTGTTGGTAATCAGTAGATCTAGTAATGTTTTATTTCTAGTTGGTGCGTCTACCATCTGACCCATAAAATTGCCCTGCAAGACACTAAGGAACTGGCGAGCCTTAAATGAATGCGCGGTTCCCTCCGCCCAGTCTATGTCTGGATAATTAAAATCCTCCATTATGATAACACTTCCCATCCTTGCTGCTAATCCAATTTGTGATAGGAGATCCGTCTCCACTTCCTCCCTCAGGTTAGGGGGCCTATAGCATACTCCCAGTATTATTTTCCCCTTAGCTTCATCCCTTTGGAGCTCTACCCATAAAGATTCCACCTCCTCCCTAGCCCCCTCAGTGATGTCATCTCTCACATTCACTGTGGGGGGGACATTCCTATCCCTGGGGTCCTATCATAGAGAAGATGTGGGGGGGACATTCCTATCTCTGGGGTCCTATCATAGAGAAGATGTGGAGGACATTCCTATCCCTGGGGTCCTATCATAGAGAAGATGTGGGGGGGACATTCCTATCCCTGGGGTCCTATCATAGAGAAGATGTGGGGGACATTCCTATCCCTGGGGTCCTATCATAGAGAAGATGTGGGGACATTCCTATCCCTGGGGTCCTATCATAGAGAAGATGTGGAGGACATTCTTATCCCTGGGGTCCTATCATAGAGAAGATGTGGAGGACATTCCTATCCCTGGGATCCTATCATAGAGAAGAAGATGTGGAGGACATTCCTATCCCTGGGGTCCTATCATAGAGAAGATGTGGGGGACATTCCTATCCCTGGGGTCTTATCATAGAGAAGATGTGAGGACACATCCCTATCCCTGGAGTCCTATCATAGAGAAGATGTGGGGGACATTCCTATCCCTGGGGTCCTATCATAGAGAAGTTGTGGAGGACATTCTTATCCCTGGGGTCCTATCATAGAGAAGATGTGGGGTCCTATCATAGAGAAGATGTGGGGGGGGGGGACATTCCTATCCCTGGGATCCTATCATAGAGAAGATGTGGGGATATTCCTATCCCTGGGGTCCTATCATAGAGAAGATGTGGGGGGACATTCCTATCCCTGGGGTCCTATCATAGAGAAGATGTGGGGGGGACATTCCTATCCCTGGGGTCCTATCATAGAGAAGATGTGGGGGGGACATTCCTATCCCTGGGATCCTATCATAGAGAAGAAGATGTGGGGGACATTCTTATCCCTGGGGTCCTATCATAGAGAAGATGTGGAGGACATTCCTATCCCTGGGGTCCTATCATAGAGAAGATGTGGGGGACATTCCTATCCCTGGGATCCTATCATAGAGAAGAAGATGTGGGGGGACATTCCTATCCCTGGGATCCTATCATAGAGAAGAAGATGTGGGGGACATTCTTATCCCTGGGGTCCTATCATTGAGAAGATGTGGAGGACATTCCTATCCCTGGGGTCCTATCATAGAGAAGATGTGGGGGACATTCCTATCCCTGGGGTCCTATCATAGAGAAGATGTGGGGGACATTCCTATCCCTGGGGTCCTATCATAGAGAAGATGTGGAGGACATTCCTATCCCTGGAGTCCTATCATAGAGAAGATGTGGGGGACATTCCTATCCCTGGGGTCCTATCATAGAGAAGATGTGGAGGACATTCTTATCCCTGGGGTCCTATCATAGAGAAGATGTGGGGACATTCCTATCCCTGGGGTCCTATCATAGAGAAGATGCGGGGGACATTCCTATCCCTGGGGTCCTATCATAGAGAAGATGTGGGGGGGACATTCCTATCCCTGGGATCCTATCATAGAGAAGATGTGGGGACATTCCTATCCCTGGGGTCCTATCATAGAGAAGATGTGGGGACATTCCTATCCCTGGGGTCCTATCATAGAGAAGATGTGGGGGGACATTCCTAGACCTGGGGTCCTATCATAGAGAAGATGTGGGAGGGACATTCCTATCCCTGGGGTCCTATCATAGAGAAGATGTGGGGACATTCCTATCCCTGGGGTCCTATCATAGAGAAGATGTGGGGGGGACATTCCTATCCCTGGGGTCCTATCATAGAGAAGATGTGGGGGGGACATTCCTATCCCTGGGGTCCTATCATAGAGAAGATGTGGGAGGGACATTCCTATCCCTGGGGTCCTATCATAGAGAAGATGTGGGGGGGACATTCCTATCCCTGGGGTCCTATCATAGAGAAGATGGGGGGGACATTCCTATCCCTGGGGTCCTATCATAGAGAAGATGTGGGGGACATTCCTATCCCTGGGGTCCTATCATAGAGAAGATGTGGGGGACATTCCTATCCCTGGGGTCCTATCATAGAGAAGATGTGGGGACATTCCTATCCCTGAGGTCCTATCATAGAGAAGATGCGGGGGGACATTCCTATCCCTGGGGTCCTATCATAGAGAAGATGCGGGGGGACATTCCTATCCCTGGGGTCCTATCATAGAGAAGATGTGGGGGACATTCCTATTCCTGGGGTCCTATCATAGAGAAGATGTGGGGGACATTCCTATCTCTGGGGTCCTATCATAGAGAAGATGTGGGGGACATTCCTATCCCTGGGGTCCTATCATAGAGAAGATGTGGGGGACATTCCTATCCCTGGAGTCCTATCATAGAGAAGATGTGGGGAACATTCCTATCCCTGGGGTCCTATCATAGAGAAGATGTGGGGGACATTCCTATCCCTGGGGTCCTATCATAGAGAAGATGTGGAGGACATTCCTATCCTTGGGGTCCTATCATAGAGAAGATGTGGAGGACATTCCTATCCCTGGGGTCCTATCATAGAGAAGATGTGGAGGACATTCTTATCCCTGGGGTCCTATCATAGAGAAGATGTGGGAGGGACATTCCTATCCCTGGGGTCCTATCATAGAGAAGATGTGGGGACATTCCTATCCCTGGGGTCCTATCATAGAGAAGATGTGGGGGGGACATTCCTATCCCTGGGGTCCTATCATAGAGAAGATGTGGGGGGGACATTCCTATCCCTGGGGTCCTATCATAGAGAAGATGTGGGGGGACATTCCTATCCCTGGGGTCCTATCATAGAGAAGATGTGGGGGGGACATTCCTATCCCTGGGGTCCTATCATAGAGAAGATGTGGGGGGACATTCCTATCCCTGGGGTCCTATCATAGAGAAGATGTGGGGACATTCCTATCCCTGGGGTCCTATCATAGAGAAGATGTGGGGGGACATTCCTATCCCTGGGGTCCTATCATAGAGAAGATGTGGAGGACATTCCTATCCCTGGGATCCTATCATAGAGAAGAAGATGTGGAGGACATTCCTATCCCTGGGGTCCTATCATAGAGAAGATGTGGGGGACATTCCTATCCCTGGGGTCCTATCATAGAGAAGATGTGAGGACACATCCCTATCCCTGGAGTCCTATCATAGAGAAGATGTGGGGGACATTCCTATCCCTGGGGTCCTATCATAGAGAAGTTGTGGAGGCCATTCTTATCCCTGGGGTCCTATCATAGAGAAGATGTGGGGTCCTATCATAGAGAAGATGTGGGGGGGGGGGGACATTCCTATCCCTGGGATCCTATCATAGAGAAGATGTGGGGATATTCCTATCCCTGGGGTCCTATCATAGAGAAGATGTGGGGGGACATTCCTATCCCTGGGGTCCTATCATAGAGAAGATGTGGGGGGGACATTCCTATCCCTGGGGTCCTATCATAGAGAAGATGTGGGGGGGACATTCCTATCCCTGGGATCCTATCATAGAGAAGAAGATGTGGGGGACATTCTTATCCCTGGGGTCCTATCATAGAGAAGATGTGGAGGACATTCCTATCCCTGGGGTCCTATCATAGAGAAGATGTGGGGGACATTCCTATCCCTGGGATCCTATCATAGAGAAGAAGATGTGGGGGGACATTCCTATCCCTGGGATCCTATCATAGAGAAGAAGATGTGGGGGACATTCTTATCCCTGGGGTCCTATCATTGAGAAGATGTGGAGGACATTCCTATCCCTGGGGTCCTATCATAGAGAAGATGTGGGGGACATTCCTATCCCTGGGGTCCTATCATAGAGAAGATGTGGGGGACATTCCTATCCCTGGGGTCCTATCATAGAGAAGATGTGGAGGACATTCCTATCCCTGGAGTCCTATCATAGAGAAGATGTGGGGGACATTCCTATCCCTGGGGTCCTATCATAGAGAAGATGTGGAGGACATTCTTATCCCTGGGGTCCTATCATAGAGAAGGTGTGGGGACATTCCTATCCCTGGGGTCCTATCATAGAGAAGATGCGGGGGACATTCCTATCCCTGGGGTCCTATCATAGAGAAGATGTGGGGGGGACATTCCTATCCCTGGGATCCTATCATAGAGAAGATGTGGGGACATTCCTATCCCTGGAGTCCTATCATAGAGAAGATGTGGGGACATTCCTATCCCTGGGGTCCTATCATAGAGAAGATGTGGGGGGACATTCCTAGACCTGGGGTCCTATCATAGAGAAGATGTGGGAGGGACATTCCTATCCCTGGGGTCCTATCATAGAGAAGATGTGGGGACATTCCTATCCCTGGGGTCCTATCATAGAGAAGATGTGGGGGGGACATTCCTATCCCTGGGGTCCTATCATAGAGAAGATGTGGGGGGGACATTCCTATCCCTGGGGTCCTATCATAGAGAAGATGTGGGAGGGACATTCCTATCCCTGGGGTCCTATCATAGAGAAGATGTGGGGACATTCCTATCCCTGGGGTCCTATCATAGAGAAGATGTGGGGGGGGACATTCCTATCCCTGGGGTCCTATCATAGAGAAGATGTGGGGGACATTCCTATCCCTGGGGTCCTATCATAGAGAAGATGTGGGGACATTCCTATCCCTGAGGTCCTATCATAGAGAAGATGCGGGGGGACATTCCTATCCCTGGGGTCCTATCATAGAGAAGATGTGGGGGACATTCCTATCTCTGGGGTCCTATCATAAAGAAGATGTGGGGGACATTCCTATCCCTGGGGTCCTATCATAGAGAAGATGTGGGGGACATTCCTATCCCTGGAGTCCTATCATAGAGAAGATGTGGGGAACATTCCTATCCCTGGGGTCCTATCATAGAGAAGATGTGGGGGACATTCCTATCCCTGGGGTCCTATCATAGAGAAGATGTGGAGGACATTCCTATCCTTGGGGTCCTATCATAGAGAAGATGTGGAGGACATTCCTATCCCTGGGGTCCTATCATAGAGAAGATGTGGAGGACATTCTTATCCCTGGGGTCCTATCATAGAGAAGATGTGGGAGGGACATTCCTATCCCTGGGGTCCTATCATAGAGAAGATGTGGGGACATTCCTATCCCTGGGGTCCTATCATAGAGAAGATGTGGGGGGGACATTCCTATCCCTGGGGTCCTATCATAGAGAAGATGTGGGGGGGACATTCCTATCCCTGGGGTCCTATCATAGAGAAGATGTGGGGGGACATTCCTATCCCTGGGGTCCTATCATAGAGAAGATGTGGGGGGGACATTCCTATCCCTGGGGTCCTATCATAGAGAAGATGTGGGGGGACATTCCTATCCCTGGGGTCCTATCATAGAGAAGATGTGGGGACATTCCTATCCCTGGGGTCCTATCATAGAGAAGATGTGGGGGGACATTCCTATCCCTGGGGTCCTATCATAGAGAAGATGTGGGGGGGACATTCCTATCCCTGGGGTCCTATCATAGAGAAGATGTGGGGGACATTCCTATTCCTGGGGTCCTATCATAGAGAAGATGTGGGGGACATTCCTATCCCTGGGGTCCTATCATAGAGAAGATGTGGGGGACATTCCTATCCCTGGAGTCCTATCATAGAGAAGATGTGGGGGACATTCCTATTCCTGGGGTCCTATCATAGAGAAGATGTGGAGGACATTCTTATCCCTGGGGTCCTATCATAGAGAAGATGTGGGGGACATTCTTATCCCTGGGGTCCTATCATAGAGAAGATGTGGAGGACATTCCTATCTCTGGGGTCCTATCATAGAGAAGATGTGGGAGCATTCCGATCTCTGGGGTCCTATCATAGAGAAGATGTGGAGGACATTCCTATCCCTGGGGTCCTATCATAGAGAAGATGTGGGGGGGACATTCCTATCCCTGGGATCCTATCATAGAGAAGATGTGGGGGACATTCCTATCCCTGGGGTCCTATCATAGAGAAGATGTGGAGGACATTCCTATCCTGGGGTCCTATCATAGAGAAGATGTGGGGGGGACATTCCTATCCCTGGGGTCCTATCATAGAGAAGATGTGGAGGACATTCTTATCCCTGGGGTCCTATCATAGAGAAGATGTGGAGGACATTCCTATCCCTGGGGTCCTATCATAGAGAAGATGTGGGGGACATTCCTATCCCTGGGGTCCTATCATAGAGAAGATGTGGAGGACATTCTTATCCCTGGGGTCCTATCATAGAGAAGATGTGGGGACATTCCTATCCCTGGGGTCCTATCATAGAGAAGATGTGGGGGGGGACATTCCTATCCCTGGGATCCTATCATAGAGAAGATGTGGGGACATTCCTATCCCTGGGGTCCTATCATAGAGAAGATGTGGGGACATTCCTATCCCTGGGGTCCTATCATAGAGAAGATGTGGGAGGGACATTCCTATCCCTGGGGTCCTATCATAGAGAAGATGTGGGGACATTCCTATCCCTGGGGTCCTATCATAGAGAAGATGTGGGGACATTCCTATCCCTGGGGTCCTATCATAGAGAAGATGTGGGGGGACATTCCTATCCCTGGGGTCCTATCATAGAGAAGATGTGGGGACATTCCTATCCCTGGGGTCCTATCATAGAGAAGATGTGGGGGGGGGGGACATTCCTATCCCTGGGGTCCTATCATAGAGAAGATGTGGGGGGGACATTCCTATCCCTGGGGTCCTATCATAGAGAAGATGTGGGGGGACATTCCTATCCCTGGGGTCCTATCATAGAGAAGATGTGGGGGGGACATTCCTATCCCTGGGGTCCTATCATAGAGAAGATGTGGGGGGACATTCCTATCCCTGGGGTACTATCATAGAGAAGATGTGGAGGACATTCCTATCCTGGGGTCCTATCATAGAGAAGATGTGGAGGACATTCTTATCCCTGGGGTCCTATCATAGAGAAGATGTGGAGGACATTCCTATCCCTGGGATCCTATCATAGAGAAGATGTGGAGGACATTCCTATCCCTGGGGTCCTATCATAGAGAAGATGTGGGGGGACATTCTTATCCCTGGGGTCCTATCATAGAGAAGATGTGGAGGACATTCCTATCCCTGGGGTCCTATCATAGAGAAGATGTGGAGGACATTCCTATCCCTGGGGTCCTATCATAGAGAAGATGTGGAGGACATTCTTATCCCTGGGGTCCTATCATAGAGAAGATGTGGAGGACATTCTTATCCCTGGGGTCCTATCATAGAGAAGATGTGGAGGACATTCCTATCGCTGGGGTCCTATCATAGAGTAGATGTGGGGGGGACATTCCTATCCCTGGGATCCTATCATAGAGAAGATGCGGGGGACATTCCTATCCCTGGGGTCCTATCATAGAGAAGATGTGGGGGGGGACATTCCTATCCCTGGGATCCTATCATAGAGAAGATGCGGGGGACATTCCTATCCCTGGGGTCCTATCATAGAGAAGATGTGGAGGACATTCCTATCCCTGGGGTCCTATCATAGAGAAGATGTGGGGGACATTCCTATCCCTGGGGTCCTATCATAGAGAAGATGTGGGGGGGACATTCTTATCCCTGGGGTCCTATCATAGAGAAGATGTGGGAGGACATTCCTATCCCTGGGGTCCTATCATAGAGAAGATGTGGAGGACATTCTTATCCCTGGGGTCCTATCAGAGAGAAGATGTGGGGGACATTCCTATCCCTGGGGTCCTATCATAGAGAAGATGTGGAGGACATTCTTATCCCTGGGGTCCTATCAGAGAGAAGATGTGGGGGACATTCCTATCCCTGGGGTCCTATCATAGGGAAGATGTGGGGGACATTCCTATCCCTGGGGTCCTATCATAGAGAAGATGTGGGGGACATTCCTATCCCTGGGGTCCTATCATAGAGAAGATGTGGGGGGGACATTCTTATCCCTGGGGTCCTATCATAGAGAAGATGTGGGAGGACATTCCTATCCCTGGGGTCCTATCATAGAGAAGATGTGGAGGACATTCTTATCCCTGGGGTCCTATCAGAGAGAAGATGTGGGGGACATTCCTATCCCTGGGGTCCTATCATACAGAAGATGTGGAGGACATTCTTATCCCTGGGGTCCTATCAGAGAGAAGATGTGGGGGACATTCCTATCCCTGGGGTCCTATCATAGGGAAGATGTGGGGGACATTCCTATCCCTGGGGTCCTATCATAGAGAAGATGTGGGGGACATTCCTATTCCTGGGGTCCTATCATAGAGAAGATGTGGGGGGACATTCCTATCCCTGGGGTCCTATCATAGAGAAGATGTGGGGACATTCCTATCCCTGGGGTCCTATCATAGAGAAGATGTGGGGACATTCCTATTCCTGGGGTCCTATCATAGAGAAGATGTGGGGGGGGACATTCCTATTCCTGGGGTCCTATCATAGAGAAGATGTGGGGGACATTCCTATTCCTGGGGTCCTATCATAGAGAAGATGTGGAGGACATTCCTATCCCTGGGGTCCTATCATAGAGAAGATGTGGGGGACATTCCTATCCCTGGGGTCCTATCATAGAGAAGATGTGGAGGACATTCCTATCCCTGGGGTCCTATCATAGAGAAGATGTGGGGGACATTCCTATCCCTGGGGTCCTATCATAGAGAAGATGTGGGGGGGGACATTCCTATCCCTGGGGTCCTATCATAGAGAAGATGTGGGGGGGGACATTCCTATCTCTGGGGTCCTATCATAGAGAAGATGTGGGGGGACATTCCTATCCCTGGGGTCCTATCATAGAGAAGATGTGGAGGACATTCCTATCCCTGGGATCCTATCATAGAGAAGAAGATGTGGAGGACATTCCTATCCCTGGGGTCCTATCATAGAGAAGATGTGGGGGGGGACATTCCTATCCCTGGGGTCCTATCATAGAGAAGATGTGGGCGGGGTGTCATGTTTATCCTCGGTATTCCCCTCCCCTCTGTATACCGTGGCTCCTCCCCTCTCTTACCTCCATGACCGGAGAGGTCTCTCCTGTGGGCGGGGTTTCCTCTCTTCCGCAATCTGACAGAACGGAGCGCCGGAGAATTCTGGGAGACGGTTGGAGGTGCTAAGCAGCTGCAAGCCCGCCCACTGTCCTGCCTAGCACGTGCCGCTCTGTTACTTATTGCAGTGATTGTACACGCCCCCTCTCGCTCTATTACCGCGGACACGCCCCTATCGGCTATAGAGACACGCCCCCACCATCATTCTGTATACAGCGCCGGGGGGCGGAGCTATGTTGGAGTTTTCTTGATTGGTTCATGAGAAATGA
Organism: Aquarana catesbeiana; assembly: GCF_042186555.1. Lineage (NCBI taxonomy): Eukaryota > Metazoa > Chordata > Amphibia > Anura > Ranidae > Aquarana > Aquarana catesbeiana. Next base: position 652,550,918 of record NC_133328.1, on the reverse strand, counting down.
CCTCCTCTGACATCACACCTTCCCATCCCCCTCTTATAGATCAGAGATCCTGGACTTTGTGTATCCCCTCCCCCAAAACTCACCATCCCCCACCACCCCCCCCACCATGACCATCCCCCACCATGACCACCCCCCCCCCCACCATGACCATCCCCCACCATGACCATCCCCCCACCATGACCATCCCCCACCATGACCATCCCCCACCATGACCATCTCCCACCATGACCATCTCCCCACCATGACCATCTCCCACCATGACCATCCCCCACCATGACCATCCCCCACCATGACCACCCCCCCCCCCCACCATGACCATCCCCCACCATGACCATCCCCCCACCATGACCATCCTCCACCATGACCATCCCCCACCATGACCATCTCCCACCATGACCATCCCCCCACCATTACCATCCCCCCCACCATGACCATCTCCCCACCATGACCATCCCCCCACCATGACCATCTCCCCACCATGACCATCCTCCACCATGACCATCCCCCACCATGACCATCCCCCACCATGACCATCTCCCACCATGACCATCCCCCCACCATTACCATCCCCCCCACCATGACCATCTCCCCACCATGACCATCTCCCACCATGACCATCCCCCCACCATGACCATCCCCCCCACCATGACCATCCCCCCCACCATGACCATCCCCCACCATGACCATCCCCTACCATGACCATCCCCCCACCATGACCATCCCCCACCAAGACCATCTCCCCACCATGACCATCCCCCCACCATGACCATCCCCCACCATGACCATCTCCCACCATGACCATCCCCCCACCATGACCATCCCCCCCACCATGACCATCCCCCCCACCATGACCATCCCCCACCATGACCATCCCCCCACCATGACCATCCCCCACCATGACCATCCCCCACCATGACCATCCCCCACCAAGACCATCTCCCCACCATGACCATCCCCCCCACCATGACCATCCCCCCACCATGACCATCCCCCCCACCATGACCATCCCCCCACCATGACCATCCCCCACCATGACCATCTCCCACCATGACCATCCCCCCCCCCACCATGACCATCCCCCACCATGACCATCCCCCACCATGACCATCCCCCCCCCACCATGACCATCCCCCACCATGACCATCTCCCACCATGACCATCTCCCCCACCATGACCTTCCCCCACCATGACCATCCCCCACCATGACCATCCCCCACCATGACCATCTCCCACCATGACCATCTCCCACCATGACCATCCCCCACCATGACCATCTCCCACCATGACCATCCCCCACCATGACCACCCCCCCCCCCACCATGACCATCCCCCACCATGACCATCCCCCACCATGACCATCCCCCACCATGACCATCTCCCACCATGACCATCTCCCACCATGACCATCTCCCACCATGACCATCCCCCACCATGACCATCCCCCACCATGACCATCCCCCACCATGACCATCTCCCACCATGACCATCTCCCACCATGACCATCCCCCACCATGACCTTCCCCCACCATGACCATCTCCCACCATGACCATCCCCCACCATGACCATCCCCCACCATGACCATCTCCCACCATGACCTTCCCCCACCATGACCATCCCCCACCATGACCATCCCCCACCATGACCATCTCCCACCATGACCATCTCCCACCATGACCATCTCCCACCATGACCATCCCCCACCATGACCATCTCCCACCATGACCTTCCCCCACCATGACCATCTCCCACCATGACCATCCCCCACCATGACCATCCCCCACCATGACCACCCCCCACCATGACCATCTCCCCACCATGACCACCCCCCACCATGACCATCCCCCCACCATGACCATCCCCCCACCATGACCATCTCCCCACCATGACCACCCCCCACCATGACCATCCCCCACCATGACCATCCCCCACCATGACCATCCCCCCCACCATGGCCATCCCCCACCATGACCATCTCCCCACCATGACCATCCCCCACCATGACCATCCCCCACCATGACTATTCCCCACCATGACCATCTCCCCACCATGACCATCTCCCCACCATGACCATCTCCCACCATGACCATCCCCCACCATGGCCATCCCCCACCATGACCATCCCCCACCATGACCATCCCCCACCATGACTATTCCCCACCATGACCATCTCCCCACCATGACCATCCCCCCACCATGACCATCCCCCCCACCATGACCATCCCCCACCATGACCATCCCCCACCATGACTATCCCCCACCATGACCATCTCCCCACCATGACCATCTCCCCACCATGACCATCCCCCCACCATGACCATCCCCCCACCATGACCATCCCCCCCACCATGACCATCCCCCACCATGACCATCCCCCCACCATGACCATCCCCCCCACCATGACCATCCCCCCACCATGACCATCCCCCACCATGACCATCCCCCACCATGACCATCTCCCCACCATGACCATCCCCCCACCATGACCATCCCCCCACCATGACCATCCCCCACCATGACCACCCCCCCACCATGACCATCTCCCACCATGACCATCTCCCACCATGACCATCTCCCCACCATGACCATCTCCCACCATGACCATCCCCCCACCATGACCACCCCCCCACCATGACCACCCCCCCACCATGACCATCTCCCACCATGACCATCTCCCACCATGACCATCTCCCCACCATGACCATCCCCCACCATGACCACCCCCCCACCATGGCCATCCCCCACCATGACCATCTCCCCACCATGACCATCCCCCACCATGACCATCCCCCACCATGACCATCCCCCCCACCATGACCATCCCCCACCATGACCATCCCCCACCATGACCATCCCCCCACCATGACCATCCCCCCCACCATGACCATCCCCCACCATGACCACCCCCCACCATGACCATCTCCCCACCATGACCATCCCCCCACCATGACCAGCCCCCCCACCATGACCATCCCCCACCATGACCATCCCCCCACCATGACCATCCCCCCCACCATGACCATCCCCCCACCATGACCATCCCCCACCATGACCATCCCCCACCATGACCATCTCCCCACCATGACCATCCCCCCACCATGACCATCCCCCCACCATGACCATCCCCCACCATGACCACCCCCCCACCATGACCATCTCCCACCATGACCATCTCCCACCATGACCATCTCCCCACCATGACCATCTCCCACCATGACCATCCCCCCACCATGACCACCCCCCCACCATGACCACCCCCCCACCATGACCATCTCCCACCATGACCATCTCCCACCATGACCATCTCCCCACCATGACCATCCCCCACCATGACCACCCCCCCACCATGGCCATCCCCCACCATGACCATCTCCCCACCATGACCATCCCCCACCATGACCATCCCCCACCATGACCATCCCCCCCACCATGACCATCCCCCACCATGACCATCCCCCACCATGACCATCCCCCCACCATGACCATCCCCCCCACCATGACCATCCCCCACCATGACCACCCCCCACCATGACCATCTCCCCACCATGACCATCCCCCCACCATGACCAGCCCCCCCACCATGACCATCCCCCACCATGACCACCCCCCACCATGACCATCTCCCCACCTTGACCATCCCCCACCATTACCACCCCCCCACCATGACCATCCCCCCCCACCATGACCATCCCCCACCATGACCATCTCCCCACCTTGACCATCTCCCCACCATGACCATCTCCCACCATGACCATCCCCCACCATGACCCCCCCCCCCACCTTGACCATCTCCCCACCATGACCATCCCCCCCACCATGACCATCCCCCACCATGACCATCTCCCCACCTTGACCATCTCCCCACCATGACCATCCCCCACCATGACCATCTCCCACCATGACCATCCCCCACCATGACCCCCCCCACCATGACCATCCCCCACCATGACCATCCCCCACCATGACCATCTCCCACCATGACCATCCCCCACCATGACCATCCCCCACCATGACCATCCCCCATCATGACCATCCCCCCCACCATGACCATCTCCCCACCTTGACCATCCCCCACCATTACCACCCCCCCCACCATGACCATCCCCCCCCACCATGACCATCCCCCACCATGACCATCTCCCCACCTTGACCATCTCCCCACCATGACCATCTCCCACCATGACCATCCCCCACCATGACCCCCCCCCCCCACCATGACCATCCACCACCATGACCATCTCCCCACCTTGACCATCTCCCCACCATGACCATCCCCCACCATGACCATCTCCCACCATGACCATCCCCCACCATGACCCCCCCCCCACCATGACCATCCCTCACCTTGACCATCCCCCACCATGACCATCCCCCACCATGACCATCTCCCACCATGACCATCCCCCACCATGACCATCCCCCACCATGACCATCCCCCACCATGACCATCCCCCCACCATGACCATCCCCCCCACCATGACCATCCCCCACCATGACCACCCCCCACCATGACCATCTCCCCACCTTGACCACCCCCCCACCATGACCATCCCCCCACCATGACCATCTCCCACCATGACCATCTCCCCACCATGACCATCCCCCACCATGACCATCCCCCACCATGACCATCCCCCCCACCATGACCATCCCCCCCACCATGACCATCCCCCACCATGACCATCCCCCCCACCATGACCATCCCCCACCATGACCATCCCCCACCATGACCATCCCCCACCATGACCATCTCCCCACCATGACCATCCCCCCACCATGACCGTCCCCCCCACCATGACCATCCCCCACCATGACCACCCCCCACCATGACCATCTCCCCACCATGACCATCCCCCCACCATGACCATCCCCCCCACCATGACCATCCCCCACCATGACCACCCCCCACCATGACCATCTCCCCACCTTGACCATCCCCCACCATTACCACCCCCCCACCATTACCACCCCCCCACCATGACCATCCCCCCCCACCATGACCATCCCCCACCATGACCATCTCCCACCATGACCATCCCCCACCATGACCCCCCCCCCCACCATGACCATCCACCACCATGACCATCTCCCCACCTTGACCATCTCCCCACCATGACCATCTCCCCACCATGACCATCTCCCACCATGACCCCCACCCACCATGACCATCCCTCACCTTGACCATCCCCCACCATGACCATCCCCCCACCATAACCATCCCCCACCATGACCATCCCCCCACCATGACCATCTCCCCACCTTGAACATCCCCCACCATGACCATCCCCCACCATGACCATCCCCCACCATGACCCCCCCCCACCATGACCATCCCCCACCTTGACCATCCCCCACCATGACCATCTCCCAACCATGACCATCTCCCACCATGACCATCCCCCACCATGACCCCCCCCCACCATGACCATCCACCACCATGACCATCTCCCCACCTTGACCATCTCCCCACCATGACCATCCCCCACCATGACCATCTCCCACCATGACCATCCCCCACCATGACCCCCCCCCCACCATGACCATCCCTCACCTTGACCATCCCCCACCATGACCATCCCCCACCATGACCATCTCCCACCATGACCATCCCCCACCATGACCATCCCCCACCATGACCATCCCCCACCATGACCATCCCCCCACCATGACCATCCCCCCCACCATGACCATCCCCCACCATGACCACCCCCCACCATGACCATCTCCCCACCTTGACCACCCCCCCACCATGACCATCCCCCACCATGACCATCTCCCCACCATGACCATCCCCCACCATGACCATCCCTCACCTTGACCATCCCCCACCATGACCATCCCCCACCATGACCATCTCCCACCATGACCATCTCCCCACCATGACCATCCCCCACCATGACCATCCCCCACCATGACCATCCCCCCCACCATGACCATCCCCCACCATGACCATCCCCCACCATGACCATCCCCCCCACCATGACCATCCCCCACCATGACCATCCCCCACCATGACCATCCCCCACCATGACCATCTCCCCACCATGACTATCCCCCCACCATGACCGTCCCCCCCACCATGACCATCCCCCACCATGACCACCCCCCACCATGACCATCTCCCCACCATGACCATCCCCCCACCATGACCATCCCCCCCACCATGACCATCCCCCACCATGACCACCCCCCACCATGACCATCTCCCCACCTTGACCATCCCCCACCATTACCACCCCCCCACCATTACCACCCCCCCACCATGACCATCCCCCCCCACCATGACCATCCCCCACCATGACCATCTCCCCACCTTGACCATCTCCCCACCATGACCATCTCCCACCATGACCATCCCCCACCATGACCCCCCCCCCCACCATGACCATCCACCACCATGACCATCTCCCCACCTTGACCATCTCCCCACCATGACCATCCCCCACCATGACCATCTCCCACCATGACCATCCCCCACCATGACCCCCCCCCACCATGACCATCCCTCACCTTGACCATCCCCCACCATGACCATCCCCCCACCATGACCATCTCCCCACCTTGAACATCCCCCACCATGACCATCCCCCACCATGACCATCCCCCACCATGACCCCCCCCCCACCATGACCATCCCCAACCTTGACCATCCCCCACCATGACCATCTCCCCACCATGACCATCTCCCACCATGACCATCCCCCACCATGACCATCCCCCACCATGAACATCTCCCCACCAAAACCATCTCCCACCATGACCATCCCCCCACCATGACCATCCCCCACCATGACCATCCCCCACCATGACCATCCCCCACCATGTCCATCCCCCACCATGACCATCCCCCCCACCATGACCATCCCCCACCATGACCATCCCCCCCACCATGACCATCCCCCCCACCATGACCATCCCCCACCATGACCATCCCCCACCATGACCATCTCCCCACCATGACCATCTCCCACCATGACCATCCCCCACCATGACCATCCCCCACCATGACCATCCCCCCCACCATGACCATCCCCCCCACCATGACCATCCCCCCCACCATCACCATCCCCCACCATGACCATCCCCCCCACCATGACCATCCCCCCACCATGACCATCCCCCACCATGACCACCCCCCACCATGACCATCCCCCACCATTACCACCCCCACCACCATGACCATCCCCCCCACCTTGACCATCCCCCCACCATGGCCATCCCCCACCATGACCATCCCCCACCTTGACCATCCCCCACCATTACCACCCCCCCACCATTACCATCCCCCCCCACCATGACCACCTCCCACCATGACCATCCCCCCACCATGACCATCTCCCCACCATGACCATCCCCCACCATGACCATCTCCCCACCATGACCATCCCCACCACCATAACCATCCCCCCACCATGTCCATCTCCCCACCTTGACCATCCCCCACCATGACCATCCCCCCACCATGACCATCTCCCCACCTTGACCATCCCCCACCATGACCATCCCCCACCATGACCCCCCCCCACCATGACCATCCCCCACCTTGACCATCCCCCACCATGACCATCCCCCACCATGACCATCCCCCACCATGACCATCTCCCCACCATGACCATCTCCCCACCATGACCATCCCCCCACCATGACCATCCCCCACCATGACCATCCCCACCACCATAACCATCCCCCACCATGAACATCCCCCCACCATGACCATCCCCCACCATGACCATCCCCCACCATGACCATCCCCCACCATGACCATCCCCCACCATGACCATCTCCCACCATGACCATCCCCCCCACCATGACCATCCCCCACCATGACCATCCCCCACCATGACCATCTCCCCACCATGACCATCTCCCACCATGACCATCCCCCACCATGACCATCCCCCACCATGACCATCCCCCCCACCATGACCATCCCCCACCATGACCATCCCCCCACCATGACCATCCCCCCACCATGACCATCCCCCCACCATGACCATCCCCCACCAACCATCCCCCACCATGACCACCCCCACCATGACCATCCCCCACCTTGACCATCCCCCCACCTTGACCATCCCCCACCATGACCATTCCCCACCATGACCATCTCCCCACCATGACCATCTCCCCACCATGACCATCCCCCCACCATGACCATCCCCCACCATAACCATCCCCCACCATGACCATCCCCCACCATGAACATCTCCCCACCAAGACCATCCCCACCACCATAACCATCCCCCACCATGACCATCCCCCACCATGACCATCCCCCACCATGACCATCTCCCACCATGACCATCCCCCCCACCATGACCATCCCCCACCATGACCATCCCCCACCATGACCATCTCCCCACCATGACCATCTCCCACCATGACCATCCCCCACCATGACCATCCCCCACCATGACCATCCCCCCCACCATGACCATCCCCCCCACCATCACCATCCCCCACCATGACCATCCCCCCACCATGACCATCCCCCACCATGACCACCCCCCACCATGACCATCTCCCCACCTTGACCATCCCCCACCATTACCCCCCCCCCCACCATGACCACCCCCCCCCACCTTGACCATCCCCCCACCATGGCCATCCCCCACCATGACCATCCCCCACCTTGACCATCCCCCACCATTACCACCCCCCCACCATGACCATCCCCCCCACCATGACCACCCCCCACCATGACCATCTCCCCACCATGACCATCCCCCACCATGACCACCTCCCACCATGACCATCCCCCCACCATGACCATCCCCCACCATGACCATCTCCCCACCTTGACCATCTCCCACCATGACCATCCCTCACCTTGACCATCCCCCACCATGACCATCCCCCCACCATAACCATCCCCCACCATGACCATCCCCCCACCATGACCATCCCCCCACCATAACCATCCCCCACCATGACCATCCCCCCACCATGACCATCCCCCCACCATGACCATCCCCCACCAACCATCCCCCACCATGACTACCCCCCCCCACCATGACCATCCCCCACCTTGACCATCCCCCCACCTTGACCATCCCCCACCATGACCATCCCCCACCATGACCATCTCCCCACCATGACCACCCCCCCACCATGACCATCCCACCACCATGACCATCCCCCACCATGACCATCCCCACCACCATAACCATCCCCCACCATGACCATCCCCCACCATGAACATCTCCCCACCAAGACCATCTCCCACCATGACCATCCCCCCATCATGACCATCCCCCACCATGACCATCCCCCACCATGACCATCTCCCCACCAAGACCATCCCCCACCATGACCACCCCCCCACCATGACCATCCCCCCACCATGACCATCCCCCACCATGACCATCCCCCCACCATGACCATCCCCCCACCATGACCATCCCCCACCATGACCATCTCCCACCATGACCACCCCCCCACCATGAACATCCCCCCACCATGACCATCCCTCCCCACCATGACCATCTCCCCACCATGACCATCCCCCCCACCATGACCATCCCCCCCCATCATGACCATCTCCCCACCATGACCACCCCCCCACCATGACCATCCCCCACCATGACCCCACCATGACCATCTCACCCCACCGTGACCATCCCCCCACCATGACCATCTCCCACCATGACCATCCCCCCACCATGACCATCTCCCACCATGACCATCTCCCCACCATGACCATCCCCCACCATGACCATCCCCCCACCATGACCATCTCCCCACCATGACCATCTCCCCACCATGACCATCCCCCACCATGACCATCTCCCACCATGACCACCCCCCCACCATGACCATCCCCCACCATGACCATCTCCCCACCATGACCATCCCCCACCATGACCATCGCCCCCACCATGACCATCTCCCACCATGACCACCGCCCCCCCACCATGACCATCCCCCACCATGACCATCTCCCACCATGACCATCCTCCACCATGACCATCCCCCACCATGACCATCTCCCCACCATGACCATCTCCCACCATGACCATCCCCCCCACCATGGCCATCCCCCACCATGACCATCCCCCACCATGGCCATCCCCCACCATGACCATCCCCCACCATGACCATCTCCCCACCTTGACCATCCCCCACCATGACCATCCCCCACCATGACCACCCCCCCACCATGACCATCCCCCACCTTGACCATCCCCCACCATGACCATCCCCCCACCATGACCATCCCCCCACCATGACCAACCCCCACCATGATCATCTCCCCACCATGACCATCTCCCCACCATGACCATCCCCCCCACCATGACCATCTCCTACCATGACCACCGCCCCCCCACCATGACCATCCCCCACCATGACCATCCCCCACCATGACCATCCCCCACCATGACCCCCCCCCCACCATGACCATCCCCCACCATGACCCCCCCACCATGACCATCCCCCACCATGACCATCCCCCACCATGACCATCTCCCCACCTTGACCATCCCCCACCATGACCATCCCCCACCATGACTACCCCCCCACCATGACCATCCCCCACCTTGACCATCCCCCACCATGACCATCCCCCCACCATTACCAACCCCCACCATGACCATCTCCCCACCATGACCATCCCCCCCACCATGACCATCTCCCACCATGACCACCGCCCCCCCACCATGACCATCCCCCACCATGACCATCTCCCACCATGACCACCGCCCCCCCCACCATGACCATCCCCCACCATGACCCCCCCCACCATGACCATCCCCCACCATGACCATCTCCCACCATGACCATCCCCCCACCATGACCATCCCCTCACCATGACCATCTCCCACCATGACCACCGCCCACCACCATGACCATCCCCCACCATGACCATCTCCCACCATGACCATCCTCCACCATGACCATCCCCCACCATGACCATCTCCCCACCTTGACCATCCTCCACCATGACCATCCCCCACCATGACCACCCCCCCACCATGACAATCCCCCACCTTGACCATCCCCCACCATGACCATCCCCCCACCATGACCAACCCCCCCACCATGACCATCTCCCACCATGACCACCGCCCCCCCACCATGACCATCCCCCACCATGACCATCCCCCACCATGACCATCTCCCCACCTTGACCATTCCCCACCATGACCATCCCCCACCATGACCACCCCCCCACCATGACCATCCCCCACCTTGACCATCCCCCACCATGACCATCCCCCCACCATGACCATCTCCCCACCATGACCATCTCCCCACCATGACCATCCCCCCACCATGACCATCCCCCCACCATGACCATCTCCCACCATGACCCTCCCCACCATGACCATCCCCCCACCATGATCCCCCCCACCATGACCATCCCCGTCCATGACCATCCCCTCACCATGACCATCCCCCCACCATGACCCCCCCCCACCATGACCATCTCCCACCATGACCATCCCCCCACCATGACCATCCCCCCACCATGACCCCCCACCCCACCATGACCATCTCCCACTATGACCCCCCCACCATGACCATCTCCCCACCATGACCATCCCCCCACCATGACCATCTCCCACCATGACCCGCCCCACCATGACCATCCCCCACCATGACCATCTCCCCACCTTGACCATCCCCCCACCATGACCATCCCCCCACCATGACCATCCCCCACCATGACCATCCCCCCCACCATGACCATCCCCCACCATGACCACCCCCCACCATGAATATCTCCCCACCAAGACCATCCCCCACCATGACCATCCCCCACCATGACCATCTCCCCACCAAGACCATCCCCCACCATGACCATCCCCCACCATGACCATCCCCCCACCATGACCATCCCCCACCATGACCATCCCCCACCATGACCATCCCCCACCATGACCATCTCCCCACCATGACCACCCCCCCACCATGAACATCCCCCCACCATGACCATCCCTCCCCACCATGACCATCTCCCACCATGACCATCTCCCCACCATGACCATCTCCCCACCATGACCATCCCCCCCCCACCATGACCATCCCCCACCGTGACCATCTCCCCACCATGACCACCCCCCCCACCATGACCATCCCCCACCAGGACCATCTCACCCCACCGTGACCATACCCCACCAAGACCATCCCCCACCATGACCATCTCCCACCATGACCATCCCCCACCATGACCATCTCCCACCATGACCCCCCCCCCACCATGACCATCCCCCACCATGACCATCTCCCACGATGACCATCTCCCCACCATGACCATCTCCCCACCATGACCATCCCCCACCATGACCATCCCCCCACCATGACCATCTCCCACCATGACCACCGCCCCCCCACCATGACCATCCCCCACCATGACCATCTCCCACCATGACCATCCTCCACCATGACCATCCTCCACCATGACCATCCCCCACCATGACCATCTCCCCACCATGACCATCTCCCACCATGACCATCCCCCCCACCATGACCATCCCCCACCATGACCATCCCCCACCATGACCATCCCCCACCATGACCATCTCCCCACCTTGACCATCCCCCACCATGACCATCCCCCACCATGACCACCCCCCCACCATGACCATCCCCCACCTTGACCATCCCCCACCATGACCATCCCCCACCATGACCATCCCCCACTATGACCATCTCCCCACCATGACCATCTCCCCACCATGACCATCCCCCCACCATGACCATCTCCCCACCATGACCATCTCCCCACCATGACCATCCCCCCACCATGACCATCTCCCACCATGACCCCCCCCACCATGACTATCCCCCACCATGACCATCCCCCCACCATGACCCCCCCCACCATGACCATCTCCCCACCATGACCCCCCCCACCATGACCATCCCCCACCATGACCATCCCCCCACCATGACCATCCCCCCCACCATGACCATCTCCCACCATGACCATCCCCCACCATGACCATCTCCCCACCATGACCATCCCTCCACCATGACCATCTCCCCACCTTGACCATCTCCCACCATGACCACCGCCCCCCACCATGACCATCTCCCACCATGACCATCCCCCCACCATGACCATCTCCCCACCTTGACCATCTCCCCACCTTGACCATCCCCCACCATGACCATCTCCCCACCATGACCATCTCCCCACCATGACCATCCCCCCCACCATGACCATCCCCCACCATGACCATCCCCCCACCATGACCATCCCCCCCCCCATGACCATCCCCCCCACCATGACCATCCCCCACCATGAACATCTCCCCACCATGAACATCTCCCCACCAAGACCATCCCCCACCATGACCATCCCCCACCATGACCATCTACCCACCAAGACCACCCCCACCATGACCATCCCCCACCATGACCATCCCCCACTATGACCATCTCACCCCACCATGACCATCTCCCACCATGACCATCCCCCACCATGACCGTCTCCCACCATTACCCCCCCACCATGACCATCCCCCACCATGACCATCTCCCACCATGACCTTCCCCCACCATGACCATCCCCCCCACCATGACCATCCCCCACCATGACCATCCCCCCCCACCATGACCATCTCCCACCATGACCACCGCCCCCCCACCATGACCATCCCCCACCATGACCTTCCCCCACCATGACCATCCCCCCCACCATGACCATCCCCCACCATGACCATCCCCCCCACCATGACCATCTCCCACCATGACCACCGCCCCCCCACCATGACCATCCCCCACCATGACCATCTCCCCACCTTGACCATCCCCCACCATGACCATCCCCCACCATGACCACCCCCCCACCATGACCATCCCCCACCTTGACCATCCCCCACCATGACCATCCCCCCACCATGACATTCCCCACCATGACCATCTCCCCACCTTGACCATCTCCCCACCTTGACCATCCCCCACAATGACCATCCCCCACCATGACCACCCCCCCACCATGACCATCCCCCACCTTGACCATCCCCCACCATGACCATCCCCCCACCATGACCATCCTCCACCATGACCATCTCCCCACCTTGACCATCTCCCCACCATGACCATCTCCCCACCATGACCATCCCCCACCATGACCATCCCCCACCATGACCATCTCCCACCATGACCATCCCCCCCACCATGACCATCCCCCACCATGACCATCCCCCACCATGACCATCTCCCCACCATGACCATCCCCCACCATGACCATCCCCCACCATGACCATCTCCCACCATGACCATCTCCCACCATGACCATCCCCCCACCATGACCATCCCCCCACCATGACCACCCCCCCCACCATGACCATCCCCCACCATGAACATCTCCCCACCATGACCATCCCCCACCATGACCATCTCCCACCATGACCATCCCCCCACCATGACCATCCCCCACCATGACCATCCCCCACCATGACCATCCCCCCACCATGACCACCCCCCCCCCCCACCATGACCATCCCCCACCATGAACATCTCCCCACCAAGACCATCCCCCACCATGACCATCCCCCACCATGACCATCCCCTACCATGACCATCCCCCCACCATGACCACCCCCCCCACCATGACAATCCCCCACCATGACCATCTCCCACCATGACCATCCCCCCACCATGACCATTCCCCACCATGACCATCCCCCACCATGACCATCTCCCCACCATGAACATCTCCCCACCAAGACCATCCCCCACCATGACCATCCCCCACCATGACCATCCCCCACCATGAACATCTCCCCACCAAGACCATCCCCCACCAAGACCATCCCCCACCATGACCATCCCCCACCATGACCATCCCCCACCATGACCATCTCCCCACCATGACCATCTCCCCACCATGACCATCTCCCCACCATAACCATCCCCCCCACCATGAACATCCCCCCCACCATGACCATCTCCCCACCATGACCATCCCCCACCATGACCATCCCCCACCATGAACATCCCCCCCACCATGACCATCCCCCACTATGACCATCTCACCCCACCGTGACCATACCCCACCATAACCATCCCCCACCATGACCATCCCCCACCATGACCATCCCCCACCATGACCATCTCCCACCATGACCCCCCCCACCATGACCATCCCCCACCATGACCATCCCCCCACCATGACCATCCCCCACCATGACCATCTCCCCACCTTGACCATCCCCCACCATTACCACCCCCCCACCATGACCACCCCCCCACCTTGACCATCTCCCCACCTTGACCATCCCCCACCATGACCATCTCCCCACCATGACCATCTCCCCACCATGACCATCCCCCCCACCATGACCATCCCCCACCATGACCATCCCCCCACCATGACCATCCCCCCCCCCATGACCATCCCCCCCACCATGACCATCCCCCACCATGAACATCTCCCCACCATGAACATCTCCCCACCAAGACCATCCCCCACCATGACCATCCCCCACCATGACCATCTACCCACCAAGACCACCCCCACCATGACCATCCCCCACCATGACCATCCCCCACCATGACCATCTCCCCACCATGACCATCTCCCACCATGACCATCCCCCCACCAACCATCCCCCACCATAACCATCTCCCCACCATGACCATCCCCCACCATGGCCATCCCCCACCATGACCATCCCCCCACCATGACCATCTCCCCACCATGACCATCCCCCACCATGACCATCCCCCCCACCATGACCATCTCCCCACCATGACCATCCCCCACCATGACCATCCCCTCCACCATGACCATCCCCCCATAACCATCCTCCCACCATAACCATCCCCCACCATGACCATCCCCCCACCATGACCATCTCCCCACCATGACCATCCCCCACCATGACCATCCCCTCCACCATGACCATCCCCCCATAACCATCCTCCCACCATAACCATCCCCCACTATGACCATCTCCCCACCGTGACCATCCCCCACCATGACCATCCCCCCACCATGACCATCCCCCCACCATGACCATCCCCCCACCATGAACATCCCCCCACCATGACCATCCCCCCACCATGAACATCCCCCCCACCATGACCATCCCCCCCACCATGACCATCCCCCCCACCATGACCACCCCCCACCATGACCATCTCCCCACCATGACCACCCCCCACCATGACCATCCCCCACCATGACCATCCCCCACCATGACCATCCCCCACCATGACCATCCCCCACCATGACCATCCCCCATGACCATCTGTGTATGGAATGATGAGATGGATGTGTGTTGCGTGAATGTTCCGTGTATGGAATGATGAGATGGATGTGTGTTGGGTGAATGTTCCGTGTATGGAATGATGAGATGGATGTGTGTTGGGTGAATGTTCCATATATGGAATGATGAGATGGATTTGTGTTGAGTGAATGTTCCGTGTATGGAATGATAGGATCGATGTGTGTTGGGTGAATGTTCTGTGTATGGAATGATAGGATGGATGTGTGTTGGGTGAATGTTCCGTGTATGGAATGATGAGATGGATGTGTGTTGAGTGAATGTTCCGTGTATGGAATGATAGGATGGATGTGTGTTGGGTGAATGTTCTGTGTATGGAATGATAGGATGGATGTGTGTTGAGTGAATGTTCCGTGTATGGAATGATGAGATGGATGTGTGTTGGACGAATGTTCCGTGTATGGAATGATGAGATGGATGCCTGTTGAGTGAATGTTCCGTGTATGGAATGATGAGATGGATGTGTGTTGAGTGAATGTTCCGTGTATGGAATGATGAGATGGATGTGTGTTGAGTGAATGTTCCGTGTATGGAATGATGAGATGGATGTGTGTTGGGTGAATGTTCCGTGTATGGAATGATGAGATGGATGTGTGTTGAGTGAATGTTCCGTGTATGGAATGATAGGATGGATGTGTGTTGGGTGAATGTTCCGTGTATGGAATGATGAGATGGATGTGTGTTGGGTGAATGTTCCGTGTATGGAATGATGAGATGGATGTGTGTTGAGTGAATGTTCCGTGTATGGAATGATGAGATGGATGTGTGTTGGGTGAATGTTCCGTGTATGGAATGATGAGATGGATGTGTGTTGGGTGAATGTTCAGTGTATGGAATGATGAGATGGATGTGTGTTGGGTGAATGTTCCGTGTATGGAATGATGAGATGGATGTGTGTTGGGTGAATGTTCTGTGTATGGAATGATGAGATGGATGTGTGTTGAGTGAATGTTCCGTGTATGGAATGATGAGATGGATGTGTGTTGAGTGAATTTTCCGTGTATGGAATGATGAGATGGATGTGTGTTGGGTGAATGTTCCGTGTATGGAATGATGAGATGGATGTGTGTTGGGTGAATGTTCTGTGTATGGAATGATGAGATGGATGTGTGTTGAGTGAATGTTCCGTGTGTGAAATGATAGGATGGATGTGTGTTGGGTGAATGTTCCGTGTATGGAATGATGAGATGGATGTGTTGGGTGAATGTTCCGTGTATGGAATGATGAGATGGATGTGTGTTGAGTGAATGTTCCGTGTATGGAATGATGAGATGGATGTGTGTTGGGTGAATGTTCCGTGTATGGAATGATGAGATGGATGTGTGTTGGGTGAATGTTCCATGTATGGAATGATGAGATGGATGTGTGTTGGACGAATGTTCCGTGTATGGAATGATGAGATGGATGTCTGTTGGACGAATCTTCCGTGTATGGAATAATGAGATGGATGTGTGTTGAGTGAATGTTCCGTGTATGGAATAATGAGATGGATGTGTGTTGGGTGAATGTTCCGTGTATGGAATGATGAGATGGATGTGTGTTGGGTGAATGTTCCATGTATGGAATGATAAGATGTATGTGTGTTGAGTGAATGTTCCGTGTATGGAATGATGAGATGGATGTGTTGGGTGAATGTTCCGTGTATGGAATGATGAGATGGATGTGTGTTGGGTGAATGTTCCATGTATGGAATGATAAGATGGATGTGTGTTGGGTGAATGTTCTGTGTATGGAATGATGAGATGGATGTCTGTTGGGTGAATGTTCCGTGTATGAAATGATGAGATGGATGTGTGTTGGGTGAATGTTCCATGTATGGAATGATAAGATGGATGTGTGTTGAGTGAATGTTCCGTGTATGGAATAATGAGATGGATGTGTGTTGGGTGAATGTTCCGTGTATGGAATGATGAGATGGATGTGTGTTGGGTGAATGTTCCATGTATGGAATGATAAGATGGATGTGTGTTGAGTGAATGTTCCGTGTATGGAATGATGAGATGGATGTGTGTTGGGTGAATGTTCTGTGTATGGAATGATGAGATGGATGTGTGTTGAGTGAATGTTCCGTGTATGGAATGATGAGATGGATGTGTGTTGGGTGAATGTTCCGTGTATGGAATGATGAGATGGATGTGTGTTGGGTGAATGTTCCGTGTATGGAATGATGAGATGGATGTGTGTTGGGTGAATGTTCCGTGTATGGAATGATGAGATGGATGTGTGTTGGGTGAATGTTCCGTGTATGGAATGATGAGATGGATGTGTGTTGGGTGAATGTTCCGTGTATGGAATGATGAGATGGATGTGTGTTGGGTGAATGTTCCATGTATGGAATGATGAGATGGATGTGTGTTGAGTGAATGTTCCATGTATGGAATGATGAGATGGATGTGTGTTGGGTAAATGTTCCGTGTATGGAATGATGAAATGGAGGTGTGTTGAGTGAATGTTCCGTGTATGGAATGATAAGATGGAAGTGTGTTGGGTGAATGTTCCGTGTATGGAATGATGAGATGGATGTGTGTTGGGTGAATGTTCCGTGTATGGAATGATGAGATGGATGTGTGTTGAGTGAATGTTCCGTGTATGGAATGATGAGATGGATGTGTGTTGGGT
This sequence comes from Aquarana catesbeiana, assembly GCF_042186555.1. Classification (NCBI taxonomy): domain Eukaryota; kingdom Metazoa; phylum Chordata; class Amphibia; order Anura; family Ranidae; genus Aquarana; species Aquarana catesbeiana. Next base: position 652,532,060 of record NC_133328.1, on the reverse strand, counting down.
GAATGTTCCGTGTATGGAGTGATGAGATGGATGTGTGTTGGGTGAATGTTCCATGTATGGAATGATGAGATGGATGTGTGTTGGACGAATGTTCCGTGTATGGAATGATGAGATGGATGTCTGTTGGACGAATCTTCCGTGTATGGAATAATGAGATGGATGTGTGTTGAGTGAATGTTCCGTGTATGGAATAATGAGATGGATGTGTGTTGGGTGAATGTTCCGTGTATGGAATGATGAGATGGATGTGTGTTGGGTGAATGTTCCATGTATGGAATGATAAGATGTATGTGTGTTGAGTGAATGTTCCGTGTATGGAATGATGAGATGGATGTGTTGGGTGAATGTTCCGTGTATGGAATGATGAGATGGATGTGTGTTGGGTGAATGTTCCATGTATGGAATGATAAGATGGATGTGTGTTGCATGAATGTTCTGTGTATGGAATGATGAGATGGATGTCTGTTGGGTGAATGTTCCGTGTATGAAATGATGAGATGGATGTGTGTTGGGTGAATGTTCCGTGTATGGAATGATTGATCTCCTCTGGGGTTGCAGTGACAGAGAAGTGATTGATTTCCTCTGGGGGAGCAGTGATCAATCTAATCTTCTGGAGCAGTGATTTATTTAGTGATCGATTGCCTCTTGGGGAGTAGTGATTTATCTCCTCTGGGGGAGTAGTAATCGATCCCCTCGGGGGAAGCAGTGACCCAGAAGTGATTGATCTTCTCTGGGGGAGCAGTGGTCGATCTTCTCTGGGGGAGCAGTGACTGCTCTCCTATGGGGGAGTGGTTACCGATCTCCTCTGAGGGAGCAGTGATTGATCTACTCTGCTGCCATCTTTTGGATTATATGAATCTTATTAATATAAGATCCCTGAGGTGGTTCATCTTTCTGGACTCTTATGCCGCGTACACACGGTCGGACTTTTCGTCTACAAAAGTCCGACAGCCTGTCCGACAGACTTCCGACGTACCTTCGGCGGACTTGCGGCAGACTTTCTTACGAACGGACTTGCCTACACACGACCACACAAAAGTCCGACGGATTCGTACGTGATGACGTACACCGGACTAAAATAAGGAAGTTCATAGCCAGTAGCCAATAGCTGCCCTAGCATGGGTTTTTGTCCGTCGGACTAGCACACAGACGAGCGGATTTCGGGGTCCGTCGTACTTACGACGTAAAGATTTGAAGCATGTTTCAAATCTAAAGTCCGTCGGATTTGAGGCTAAAAAAGTCAGTTGAAAGTCCGGAGAAGCCCACACACGATCGGATTACCAGCCAGCTTTAGTCCGTCAGCGTCCGTTGGACTTTTGTAGACGAAAAGTCCGACCGTGTGTACGCGGCATTATAGTTTGAACTCTTCTGAGGGTCATCACCTAAATAATTAAAGATAAGGCTGTTCAACTGAAATCCTCTCTAAAAATGTTCTCGTCATGTGAACCATTGACCCCTTCCTCATCTTTCAGGCCTTTTTAGGGTGTTGGGGAGAACCTCTCAGCATGGTTACACCTTCACCCATGGGCTATCAGTCTTTTGTATCCTCCCCCTCTATGATTGGGAGTCGGGGTTTGGGGTGAGACATCCAGATGATCTCTTTGGACCAGGAATTTTTTAGGGCTTTTCTGGCTCCCCAGAACAGACAGTTCCCGCATCTTCGGGGGTCCTTCTGTGAGTTAGTATCCTGGCCTGGTCTCCATTAGATATCATAAAAGTGTCACAGGACTTTCACCTCCGGAAGGTGTGGGAGCTCTTCCTGTGACAAGTCAACTGCCTTGGTCCCTACATTGGATGATGCTCAGTTTCCCCTTTAGTTCAGTGTGTCTTTCCCAGAGACAAGGCATTGTTATCTGGCTTTCCCCAACTGATGTTCTCTGCACTGAGGTGTGAGGGTACAGTACCTGGGTGCTCATCATCTCCTGTATGAAAGGAAGTATCCATTGATGGATGACCCTGCGCTCCCCTGGACTGTCTGCCAGCAGAACACACTAGGACCCCGCTGCCAGTACCTCCAGTGGAGTCCAGAGGTCTTCATTGGACCTGACCACCAGGAAATAAGTCCCCATTTCAGGGCTGATTTGCAGCCTGTTGAGGATGTTCCATCAGATTCCTTCCTTGTTCTTGTCCACAGTCACGGTGACTAAGACTCTGGCCCCTCAGCTCTGAGGATGAGGCAGATGATGATTTACTGGTCTAAAGCAGATTCTTATCACCATGTTTTTGGATCATGGTTTGGTAGGTTTGCAGAGTTTTTCTCTGTCTGATCCCGTTCACACCTCCGGATGTTTGGATTAATGGGTTCCTGCTCAATTCCTTTGATTTTCTGGTGTTCACGTGTACCATCTGTGGTTGCGATAAATCCTCATCCCTGGCAACCCTTGTATGGGTTTCTCTCACTCACCCTTCTTCCTCCTTACGTCCGTCTCACATCAGGGTAAGGTTGAGGTCTTCTACCCAGTTCCAGAGTCATGTAACTGTCTGTTGGGATTTCATAAGATCAAGAATAGTACCTGTTCTTATCAGTTTGCGGGAGGAAGAAGGCTGGTTCCCTTTGACAGGGGGGAGACAGTTAGTATTTCTCCTGATGTAATTAGATGGGAACGGTGAGAGTGATGGGTGGGCCTTTTGCCTCTCGGGGTGGATTCTGGCCTGGTGCACCAGGCTTCTCCCTGGTTAAAGGCAAGGCTCTCCTTAGGCTTCCTAAGGTCTAAAGTTCTCCTGTTAGGGATGGTGCTGTGCTGGTCTGGTCAGGGGCCGGGATGAGAGAAGCCTGCAGTGAACGTGCCTCTGTAACAGGAGTCAAAGGGTGCAGTAAATTCTCACAATGAGGTGAGGGAAGGGCCATCTTCAGCACAGGGCAAAAGGTGCAGCTGCCCCGGGCCCAGTCATTGTTGTGGGGCCTGGTGCAGCTTCCCCTTGAGCCTGCAAATAGTTGATAAGTGGATTCGGGAGGGCCCAAGAAAATGTTTGCCCAGGGTCCAATCAATATTAAAGACGGCCCTGGGTGGGGGGGACTGACTATGAGGTTTTCGTCACCAAGGTCACTGCACCGTTGCACGCTCTTTTCTCACCTGCCTTCAGGAAGGGGCCTTTTGGCTAGGACCAGAGGAATTTTTTTATTCTGCCCGAAAGGCCCGCCATTGTCTAGCACATTGGCACTTTTTGAAGCTCTTATCCACTTCCCAATCCCCTTTTTTATTTGTTGTATGCCACTTGCACTTTCTCGCCCTGAAAGTCTGGGGAGGGAGGGCACGTGGCCTTTTGATCAGGTTCTTCCCCTCCCATGGGGTCTCCCTTTGCTTTGGCAGGCTTCCTATAGAAAGGGGTCCGCCTGGTTTTAGAAGGGCAGTCCATGAGTACCCCAGTCTCTGTCAGGAGCTATACACCCTGGGGGATCAGGGCTAGCGTCCTTTCCCCTTGGAGGATGACCATGCGTACACCCTGTGCACATTGTTTTGTGCCTCACTTTCTGTATGCAACGGAGCTTGTATACATCAAAGAGGAAATTTGAGGAGACATTGGAGGGGACATTGGAAAGAACATCAGACAGAATATTGGAAAGTACATCAGATAGGGGACATTGAAGAGGAAATTGGAGGAGACATCAGAGGGGGATATTGGAGGGAACATCAGAGTGGACTTCAGAGGAATGGAACATTAGAGGAGACATCAGAGAGGACTTCAGACAGGATATTGGAGCGGGCATCAGAGGAGGGGCATTGGGGGGAACATTAGCAAGAACATCAGGGGGGGACATTGGAGGGAACATCAGAGTGGGGACTCCAGAGAGATAGGACATCAGAGTGAACACTGGAGAGTACATTGGACAGGACATCCAAGAGAACATTGGTGGGGACATCAGGGAGAACGTTGGAGGGGACATCAGCAAAGACATCAGAGGGGACTTCAGAGTGGACATTGAAGCGGGCATCAGAGGGGTACGTTTGGTGGAACATAAGAGAGAACAACAGAGGGGGCATTGGGAGGAACATTAGCAAGAACATCAGGGGGGACATTGGAGGGAACATCAGAGGGGGGACTCCAGAGAGATAGGACATCAGAGGGAACATTTGAGAGTACATTGGACAGGACATCAAAGAGAACATTGGTGGGGACATCAGAGTGGACATTGGAGCGGGCATCAGAGGGGAACATTTGGTGGAACATAAGAGAAAACATCAGAGGGGGCATCGGAGGGGATGTTGGAAAGAACATCAGAGGAAATTTTGGAGGGTACATTAGAGAGGGACATTGGGGAGGAAATTGTAGGAGACATCAGAGGAAACATTGAAGAGGACTTCAGAGAGGATGTCGGAGGGAACATTGGAGAGGACGTTGGAGGGAACATCAGAGGGAACCTAAGAGGATTGGCAGAGATGGGAAAATGTTCTTCTATTCCAGGCTTATAGTCAGGGTCATGAAGAACTCAAAGGTGTGCGGCAGAAAGCACCTCAGTGGTCTCATCAGTTCCTTACCGCAATTGGTTGAGTTTTGGAGTTTTGAAAAATGTCCATGCCCATCTCTATGTGTTTAAGTTTATTCTGCTTATATTTTGCCTTCCCTGGTTCTCCCCTCCCCTCTCATCATCATTCCAATGACACCATTTTGAAATAAAACCTTTCCATTTTCATTACATACCTTTTTGTAGATTTAGTGATGTCATCACTGGGTCTTTGTGCTGCTCTATGCAATGCCAACAGATCATGCCTGGTGGGAGGGGCTGACAGGGGGCTGTTCATAGCTTCCTGGTAACATCACAGCTCCCCGCCTCAGTACTCCTCTCAAGAGCCCTCAGTCCTGATGCAAGTAGTGGGAGGAGTTATGCAAATACAAAAATGTATTGATGGGCGGGTGTCAATTTGGAGGAGTGGGCGTTCCTAGGCAGACTGTGTTTGCACGCAGACCTCCCTAGGAAATGCCCACGTGTGATAGTGAACCTCCATGATTAAAAGGGTGGTGCAGGGAGGAATGGAGTTTTTTGAACATTATTTGGTTAAAAGAAATTTACAAATTAATTTTTTTTTGTAATGAAATGAGAGATTTGCACGAAATGGATGGATAATGATTTATTAGAATGTAGAACAATGCAGAACAGGATGAGGTAGGCCCACCCCCCGGCTCTGTAGATGTTCTGGAGGTTTCCTCGGCACCCAATCAGGAGAGATCAGATATATATGGAGGCGGGTCGGAGGTGTCAGCAGGCGAACTCCTTGATGGACCCTATAGCCGAGTGACGAGGTAAGAGGTGCGGTGAGCATCGAGTGCAGTATGGGCTGCCCCGCAGTGTATAGCGTGGATCCTACAGAGAGAAAAAAGAGAAGGTGGGATTAGAGAGGTGGTGGAGGTGTGGGGGAAGGGGGGGGGACAAGACGGGGATGGGGGTAAAGGTGAATACAGAAGGTCAACCCAAGATCCTAATCGGGGCCCTAATACCCCCATCACCATCCTATGGGACACAACTGTAGACATGTCATTGTCTGCCCCGAACCTGAGATCTGCCCTCATCTCAGATATGGGGTCTGGAGGATAAAACCAACTCATCTGTGATGATCAGCAAATTGGAAACCCAAAGCTGACTGGAGGGATCAGGACCTCTGGAGTGGATCTGACTGGGGGATCAGGACCCCTGGGGTGGGTCTGACTGGGGGGTCAGGACCTCTGGGTTGGGTCTGACTGGAGGGTCAGGACCTCTGGGGTGAGTCTGACTGGGGTCAGGACCTCTGGGATGGGTCTGACTGGAGGGTCAGGACCTCTGGGGTGGGTCTGACTGGAGGGTCAGGACCTCTGGGGTGGGTCTGACTGGAGGGTCAGGACCTCTGGGGTGAGTCTGACTGGGGTCAGGACCTCTGGGATGGGTCTGACTGGAGGGTCAGGACCTCTGGGGTGGGTCTGACTGGAGGGTCAGGACCTCTGGGGTGGGTCTGACTGGAGGGTCAGGACCTCTGGGGTGAGTCTGACTGGGGTCAGGACCTCTGGGATGGGTCTGACTGGAGGGTCAGGACCTCTGGGGTGGGTCTGACTGGAGGGTCAGGACCTCTGGGATGGGTCTGACTGGAGGGTCAGGACCTCTGGGGCGGGTCTGACTGGAGGGTCAGGACCTCTGGGGTGAGTCTGACTGGGGTCAGGACCTCTGGGATGGGTCAGACTGGAGGGTCAGGACTTCTGGGTTGGATCAGATTGAAGGATCATTACCTCTGGGTTGGATATGACTGGAAGATCAGTACCTTCAAGGTGGATCTGACTAGAAGGTCAGTATCTGTGGGGTGGATCTGACTAGAAGGTCAGTATCTCTGGGGTGGATCTGACTAGAACTAGGGGGTAAGGACCTCTCGGATGGGTCTGACTGGAGGGTCAGGACCTCTGGGGCGGGTCTGGCTGGAGGGTCAGGACCTCTGGGGTGAGTCTGACTGGGGTCAGGACCTCTGGGATGGGTCTGACTGGAGGGTCAGGACCTCTGGGGTGGGTCTGACTGGAGGGTCAAGACCTCTGGGATGGGTCTGACTGGAGGGTCAGGACCTCTGGGGCGGGTCTGACTGGAGGGTCAGGACCTCTGGGGTGAGTCTGACTGGGGTCAGGACCTCTGGGATGGGTCAGACTGGAGGGTCAGGACTTCTGGGTTGGATCAAATTGAAGGATCATTACCTCTGGGTTGGATATGACTGGAAGATCAGTACCTTCAAGGTGGATCTGACTAGAAGGTCAGTATCTCTGTGGTGGATCTGACTAGAACTAGGGGGTAAGGACCTCTCGGATGGGTCTGACTGGAGGGTCAGGACCTCTGGGGCGGGTCTGGCTGGAGGGTCAGGACCTCTGGGGTGGGTCTGACTGGAGGGTCAGGACCTCTGGGGTGGGTCTGACTGGAGGGTCAGGACCCCTGGGGCGGGTCTGACTGGAGGGTCAGGACCTCTGGGGCAGGTCTGACTGGAGGATCAGGACCTCTGGGGCAGGTCTGACTGGCGAGGCAGTATCCCTGAAGTGGATCTGACTGGGAAGTCAGGACCTCTGGGTTGGGTCTGACTGGGGAGGGTCAAGAACTCTGGGGTGGATCTGACTGGGGGGTCAGGACCTCTGGGGTGGATCTAACTGGAGGGTCAGGACCTCTGGGGCGGGTCTATATGGAGGGCCAGGACGTCTTATGTGTATCTGACTGGAAGGGGCAATATCTGTGATAAAGATATGACTGGGGTGGGTCTGACTGGAGGGTCAGGACCTCTGGGGTGGATTTTCTGGTGAGGAACCTGGCTGGTACAGGCTCCTGTTAAGGAGTCAGTAATTTTGGGGTGAATCAGATTGGAGGATCATTACCCCTGGGGTGGATATGACTGGAAGATCAGTACCTTCAAGGAGGCTCTGACTAGAAGGGCAGTATCTCTGGGGTGGATCTGACTAGGTCTGTATCTCTGGGGTGGATCTGACTAGAAGGTCAGTACCTCCAGGGTGGATCTGATTGTAGGATCAGTACCCCTAGAGTTGATCTGACGGGAAGGTAAGTACTTCCAGGGTGGATCTGATTGTAGGGTCAGTACCTCGGGGGTGGATCTGAGTGCAAGCTCATTACCTTTTGGACAGATCTTCTGGCTCAGTCATATAGTACTCTACACCATCTGATGAAGAGCAGGTGAGGAACCTGGCTGGTACAGTCACCTAAGCCTTGCCAGGCCCTAACCATAAGGACCAAGGTGAGTGGTGGGATTCCATGTCTACTCTTTAGTGATCAGCACTGTACAGTAGGTACCCCAGAGGTAAGTACATGCTGAGTGTAGTGATTTAGTGATGGAGTCTTCAATAGTCATAAATCAGATACATTAGAATCCACCACTCAGCAGAAGACCCAGAACCAACACTGACACTGCCAGTCTGGGCCCCTAACCCTGAAAAGAGATTTTCATTGGGGGCCGAGGCTGGGACCCCAGACAATTCAAAAAGGATAATACATAATGGGGACCCTCCACCCATATCCATCACATCTCTTCTACACCCCCGCAGTCACTACCTGGGGTTATGAATGTGCCCCAGGGTGGGGCTGGACAAGACATCGGGGCTCCCCTGAAAGACAAAGAGAGGTGAGATGAGAGTGAGGCACCAGGTACCGGGAGGAAAGAGGGGGAGGGGAAGGATGGTGAGACCGAGACTGAGCAGAGACTCCATGTGTAAGTCATGGACTTTAGAGACTCCACCTTAACACAAAACACGGGGACTCCACCCCTAACACACAACACAGAGACTCCACCCCTAACACACAATACAGAGACTCCACCCCTAACACACAACACAGAGACTCCACCCCTTAACATACAACACGGGGACTCCACCCCTAACACACAACACAGAGACTCCACCCCTTAACACACAACACGGGGACTCCACCCCTAACACACAACACGGGGACTCCACCCCTAACACAACACAGAGACTCCACCCCTTAACACACAACACGGGGACTCCACCCCTAACACACAACACGGGGACTCCACCCCTAACACACAACACGGGGACTCCACCCCAACACACAATACGGGGACTCCACCCCTAACACACAACACGGGGACTCCACCCCTAACACACAACACGGGGACTCCACCCCTAACACACAACACAGAGACTCCACCCCTAACACACAATACAGAGACTCCACCCCTAACACACAACACAGAGACTCCGCCCTTAACAGAACAGACTCCCCCTTACACACAAGACTGAGACTCCACCCCTAACACACAACACAGAGACTCCACCCCTAACACAGAACAGACTCCACCCCTAACACAGAACAGACTCCACCCCTAACACAGAACACGGGGACTCCACCGCTAACATACAACACAGAGACTCCACCCCTAACACACAACACAAAGACTCCACCCCTAACACACAACACAGGCTGGGGGCACAATGGGAAGCTAGGAGGCACTGTGGGAGGCTGGGGTGGGGGGGCACTCATTGCAGGAGGCTAGGGGGCACTGTGGGAGGCTGGGAGCTCTATGGGAGGCTAGGGGGGCACTGTGGGATGCTAGGGGGGCACTGGGGGAGTCTGGGAGGGCACTGTGGCAGGCTGGGAGGGCACTGTGGGAGGCTGGGGGCACTGTGGGAGGCTAGGGGCACTGTGGGATGCTAGGGGGGCACTTGGGAGTCTGGGAGGGCACGGTGGGAGGCTGGGGGCACTATGGGAGGCTGGGGGGGCACTGTGGGATGCTAGGGGGGCACTGTTGGAGGTTAGGGGGGCACTGGGGGAGTCTGGGAGGGCACTGGGGGAGCCTGGGGGCACTGTGGGAGGCCGGGGGCACTATGGGAGGCTGGGGGTCACTGTGGGATGCTGGGGGGGGGGCACTGTGGAAGGTTAGGGGGCACTGGGGGAGTCTGGGGGCACTGTGGGAGGCCGGGGGCACTGTGGGATGCTAGGGGGGCACTGGGGGAGGCTAGGGGGCACTGGGGGAGTCTGGGAGAGCACTGTGGGAGGCTGGGGGCACTATGGAAGGCTGGGGGGCACTGTGGGATGCTAGGGGGACACTGGGGGAGGTTAGGGGGCACCGGGGGGGGGCGGGAGGGCACTGTGGGTGGCTGGGGGCACTATGGGAGGCTGGGGGGCACTGTGGGTTGCTAGGGGGTCACTGGGGGAGGTTAGGGGGCACTGGGGGAGTCTGGGAGGGCACTGTGGGAGGCTGGGGGCACTATGGGAGGCTGGGGGGGCACTGTGGGATGCTAGGGGGGCACTGTGGGAGGTTAGGGGGCACTGGGGGAGTCTGGGAGGGCACTGGGGGAGCCTGGGGGCACTGTGGGAGGCCGGGGCACTATGGGAGGCTAGGGGTCACTGTGGGATGCTGGGGGGGCACTCTGGGATGCTAGGGGGGCACTGTGGGAGGTTAGGGGGCACTGAGGGAGTCTGGGAGGGCACTAGGGGAGTCTGGGGGCACTATGGGAGGCCGGGGGCACTATGGGTGGCTGGGGGGGTCACTGTGGGATGCTAGGGGGGCACTGGGGGAGGCTACGGGGCACCGGCCAAAAAGCATGGACAGTAAGGCGTGTGGTCATAAGCAATGGGTCCAATCCACCTCATGCCGTATAGGTTATGTCATTAAAGCCTGATGAGAATACAACAAAGAACTATTCCCCCAGAGCGGGGAACAAAGAGGCTAGAGAAATGACAAGGAGTACGGACTGCTCATAAATCTATAACAAATTGTAAAAACCACCAGGTAGGTGGATATGTGTAGGGATATCACTCTATGTGTAGGGATCTCACTCTATGTGTAGGGATCTCACTCTATGTGTAGGGATATCACTCTATGTGTAGGGATCTCATGTGTAGGGATATCACTCTATGTGTAGGGATCTCACTCTATGTGTAGGGATCTCACTCTATGTGTAGGGATATCACTCTATGTGTAGGGATCTCACTCTATGTGTAGGGATCTCACTCTATGTGTAGGGATCTCACTCTATGTGTAGGGATCTCATGTGTAGGGATCTCACTCTATGTGTAGGGATCTCACTCTATGTGTAGGGATATCACTCTATGTGTAGGGATCTCACTCTATGTGTAGGGATCTCATGTGTAGGGATCTCACTCTATGTGTAGGGATCTCACTCTATGTGTAGGGATCTCATGTGTAGGGATCTCACTCTATGTGTAGGGATCTCACTTCCAGACACAGAACACACTAATTTACTTGACACCTCATGAATTCATGCTACATAAGACAAACACATAACTAAACATCACACATAACACGGTCGTCCAGACCCCAAAGTGTGCTGACACACAGACTACCGCCACGGCCAATGGCCGTATGTCAGTAAGGAATGGGAAGCCACCTATGGCGGTGCTCCTGTGTGTTATCAGCCCCCTTGGAGGCTCGAGCTGGGGGGAGGATATGCTGGTTAACTGAGGGATTGCTCATTAGCTGTGCCGCTGGGTACCCTGTGGACCTATCACATCAGTTGGTCTGGTGAATGGGAGATACAGTTATCCATCCTGCATAAGGATTTCATCCAGTAATGTGGGAGATCCCAGTGGAGGGAGTGCCGGAGGTAAGGTCCACAGGTAGTAGTATCCAGGTACTTGGCAGTTCGGCTCGGCTGGTTACTGATGTCTCCCTCCCCAGTGCACTCGCCGGTCAGAGCGCGGTGCAGGCGTCCTCCTCCAACAGCTCGCCAACACTAGTGGGGATACTACAAGCGGCATCTCGGGCGTTGATGATGTCAACGCGTTTCGCTGTACGGTTGCGTAGATTCGTCTGGACATCGGGTGGTTGTCTGGAGGCTCCTTATAACTGTGTCTTTCCACACCGGATAGAGCCACCCCTATTCTTGTGTTAGCAGGCTTCTATATATATAGATGTAAAAGTAGAGCGGAAAGTTACATTTCTAGTTGTTACTGGAGATATTTTTATTATCTTGAATTTGAGGCATAGTTCTAGAGGGACATTAACCCCTCCATAGGATGATACGTGAGAACAGAGTTTATCTCTCATTTTCTTCTTCTATGTCTATCCTCCATCCATGCCCGGTTCTGCTCTTGTCCCACCCATAGTAGGAAAACCAGTCAGGAGGAGAGGAGAGTCCATTACATAGTGACATAGGCAAGAACAAATCAAAACAGAAACCGACAAGACAAACCAAATGACAGCTTACATACACATGTACCCAGAGCAGCCAACTCCGATTGTGTATATCGGACAGGGTGATAGAATAGTTGAAAATACCTAGGGGTAGGTTTGTAGGGTCATGGGCCGTTCAGTACATTAGATTTGGTCTATTCCTGCAGGAAGACCTGTAAATTAAGTTCAGTTTTCAATCCACGGGGCAGAAGGGATTTCAACCTGTATATCCACCACTTCTCCTTCTGGGAGAAGTTTTAGCATGTAGATCCCCTTAACCTACATTCCGTCCAGTTTTACCATTAGGAAATTGGGCAGTATGTCTGGACAGTGTTCTATCAGGGTCCTTGTCTTTAATTTCATGCATATGTTCGCTCGTGCAAATTTTTAGTTGACGTTTCATCTTCCCAATGTAGATTTTGTCACACGGCATGTCAATATAGAAATGACTTTACAAAGTCGAGCAGTTTATCAGGTCACGTATCTGGTAGCTGCGTCCACCCAGGGCATTCCTGAGGGTATCAGTCCTATCAACAAAAGGGCAGAGCTGACCATGTCCACCAGGGGAACATCCCCCGACTCCTGGAATTTGGAGATAGCCAGGTATTTTCTGGCTTCCTGATATACTCAGAGTTTATCAAAGTGTCCCCTAGGTTTTTTGCTCTCCTTGCTACCACTATGTTGGACAATCTAGGTGTACTTGTCAAGATCCCCTAATGTCTCTGCAGGATATCTCCCACTTTATTCCATTGAGCCCCAAATTGGGTTATCACTATCACTGGACCGGGGTCTTCCTGGTTACTGATCCTAGGTTTCTTTTTTTCAGAAGATCTTTTCTATCATATCGTGCTACTTTTTATTTTGCTTTTTTTCAGCTGGCCATGTGAATATCCTCTTTCACAAAAACATTTATATAGATCATCACTTTCACGTTTAAAATCCACAGATTTGGTACAGTTTCTCGGGGATACCGTCCTTTTGGATGGTGGCTGTCACCACGTAGAAGCGTGTTAGCTGCTGTTTCTTTACGAAATGTATGTGTGGCTGAGGTACCCGCGATGTTGATCCACAAGTCCAAAAAAGAAATCTGCTTCCTGTCAAATACATATGTGAGTCTTATGTTGCGATCCTTATCATTGTGGGTATCGGTGAATTCATGTAGTAGATCCACCTCCCCCCTCCAGACCACCAAAACGTCATCGTTGTACCTTAGCCACGTGTGTACGTGGCAAAGGTACGATGAATAGTAGTGATGAGCCCCCCCCCCCCGGTTCGGTTCGCAGCAGAACATGCGAACAGGCAAAAAATTTGTTTGAACACGCGAACACCGTTAAAGTCTATGGAACCCGAACGTGAAAAATCAAAAGTGCTCATTTTAAAGGCTTATATGCAAGTTATTGTCATAAAAAGTGTTTGGGGACCTGGGTCCTGCCCCAGGGGACATGGATCAATGCAAAAAAAACTTTTAAAAACAGCAGTTTTTTCGGGAGCAGTGATTTTAATAATGCTTAAAGTCAATAAAAGTGTAATATCCCTTTAAATTTCGTACCTGGGGGGTGTCTATAGTATGCCTGTAAAGGGGCGCATGTTTCCCGTGTTTAGAACAGTCTGACAGCAAAATGACATTTCAAAGGAAAAAAAGTCATTTAAAACTACTCGCGGCTATTAATGAATTTTCAGGTCTCAGCAATACAAATAAAAATCATTGAAAAAAAAAAAAATGGCATGGGGGTCCCCCCAAAAATCCATACCAGGACCTTTGGGTCTGGTATGAATATTAAGGGGAACCGTAAACAAAAATGTAAAAAAAAAATTGCGTGGGGGTCCCCCCAAATTCCATACCAGGCCCTTCAGGTCTAGTATGGATTTTACGGGGAACCCCGCTCCAAAATGGCTTCCCCGTGTGTCAGAGGGGGGCGGGGTGACCCGGGTACGTCACCGTGTGGCCCTTCCCTCCGTTATAAAAGAACTGTCACCTGAGAGGACGGCGGGTGCCTCCCATGGAAGCGGATTGGTGGCGGCGTGCGGGGTTTTTTTTTTTATTTTCAGTCCGTCGGCAGAGCAAGAGAAGAAGATGAATGGACTTTGTGGGACATTTTTAATATTTTATTTTTAAATAAAGAACTTGTCCCAAGGTGTGTCTTGTGGTTTTTTAACATTTTGACACTTTTTTTGTGAAATGGTAGGGGTACAATGTACCCGTTACCATTTCAAACAGGGGGGGCCGGGATGTGGGGGTTTCCTTGTTAACCACTTCCGGACCGCCGCACGACGATGTACGTCCAAACTTTGAAGGGGGATACCGTTGTTATGGCGGCAGCTAGCTGCCATAACCCCGGTATCCCCGTTTTTGTGCGGCGGCCGGCTTTCCGATAAAAGTGGTCCCAGTGGCGGATTCGCCACGAGATCACTTTTATCTGTGGCGGCAGAGGGCCCCCCCCCCTCCCGCCGTGATCCGGTGCCCTCCACCGCTTACCGGAGCTGTCGGTAGCGGCGGAGGCGATCGCATCCGTCTCCGTCCTGTGCCTGGAGACGAGTGAGGCTAAGATGGCGGCCACTCGTCTCCATGACACTGCTGGGCGGAAGCGACGTCAAAACGTCACTTCCGCCCACGCCTCTTAAAAGCATATTTTTTTAAATGTCATTTTTTAAATGACTTTTTTTTTTTTTATTGCATTTTAGTGTAAATATGAGATGTGACGTCTTTTTGACCCCCCAGATCTCATATATAAGAGGTCCTGTCATGCTTTTTTCTATTACAAGGGATGTTTAAATTCTTCGTCTGTATCACTCTGTGATGTCTCCCCTCTGGGGCGTGAGTTGGACCTAAAGTTCCGTCTCCTCGACCTACTTCTATTGCGCCTAATGGTAAGGTCTATTGCTACTATGTAACTATGTAAGGTGAAAGATTTCCCCTTCCTCCCAGTCTAGACCCAATGTGCTCTCTTCAATGAGTCCAGAAAGTTTGTTCAGTTGTTGTTTTTCTTCTTCTACAATAAGACACATACTACAGCTACCCCCTGGGTCAGTGCAGAGAGCACCTTCCATTTATTGAGAAATCTCTGGTTCTGAAGGTGCTCTGCTGGTATCACTTCATCTCTTAGCCCCCTGGGGATTATTTTATGCTCTCTGTATGTCTCTAGGAATGAAACATCCCATTTTCTATTAAGGTGCTTAGTAAGTAGTTTTTTGTGCTCTTTAAATCTAATTTTTGAGTTCCTCCTCCTGACTCGGTGAGGTTGTCGAGTCCTTTTGAAAGGCTAAACGTATCTCCTGATCTATTTCATCTCTAGCTACAAATGCCATCACACTAGGAGCCTGCACAGCACGGTTACACAGTGATGTAACTAGCCTGGATAATTATATTAACGCCTTAGGAACGGATCACCTGTGATCCTATCTCAAACAATTCCAAAATGCATGGACAGTAAGGCGTGTGGTCATAAGCAATGGGTCCAATCTAACGCATACCGTACAGGCTATGTCATTAAAGCCTGATAATTATACAACAAAAGATGGGGGCACCATGGGATGCTGGGGGGCACTGGGGGAGGCTTGGGGCACAGTGGGACGTTAAGGGACACTGTAGGAGGTTGGGGGCACTGTGGGAGGTTGGGGGCACTGTGGGAGGTTGAAGAGCACTGTGGAAGGTTGGGCGGAACTGTGGTGGCTGAGGGGTACTGTTGTCCACTATAAAAGGCTGGGGGGCAATTTGGGAGATGGGAGGCACTGTGGGAAGTTAGGGGATCTGCAGCTGTCTGGAAGCCATGGCCTGGCAGCAATCCAATGTCCCATCTGCTCCAAAGAGCATACAAATCTGAAGAGACACTTGAGTCACAGCTGTTTTGTCCATGGTTGGGGAACTTGGAGTGCTTCTGATATTTGGATGACGGGAGATGGAAGATAATACCTCAAACATTGCCTGTCCCTGTACTCTCTAAGTAACCCCTGTCCATGCTTTGGAGGCAGTGGTGGAACTATATAGAGCAGTGGGTGCTGGGATTAAGTAATCAAACCATTAAGGAGGAACCAATTATCAAAAACCGCTCAGTGTAGACTTTTTTTTTTTTTAAGATTTCTTTGCAAACATTTTCTTGTGTTTCATTTCCTTTATTTGAGGAATGCTCTGCGATGGTCAGAGATGGTCAGTTTGGAACGGACCTCTGCACACTATGAGGGATCAGCATGGTTGAAAAGACGAGGATCCAGCTTATAAGCACACTGCTAGGGAATGAGGAAGTAGAGTGAACCACGGTGTGTAGGAGTCCACCAACAGTGCCGCTCCAGATGACTGCATAAGATGGTGTGACCCTCCTGGCAGGCAAAAATGCCACACAAAGGGGGTTTGTCTCAGCAGCTTGTGGAAGCTGATGACCCAATTTGAGTCTTCAACTCATTTTGCAGTTACAAGCTGAGAGACCACAACCTGCAGATGGTCGAACTTCACTAAGATACAGCCTCAGGAGCCGGGCCTACACCCGGGGGGACCTGGAATGGTGGTTGTCTGTAGTGGTTATGGGCATGTTGGAGGCCATTGTCCAAAGAGGAGGAGATCCAGCCCACCAGCTAATATGACAAGTACATCCCTTTCCGGAGTTGTTTTTTGGGGAGAAGTAGGAAGCTTAGAATTCAACCATCATGCTGGATAATAATCATGGGAACTCCAACGTTCCACCATCCGGATACAAGCAGAGGCTGATAAACTACACAGCCACCAACCTTGCTCCTCACACCTCCCAGCTCTCCAGCAAATTTCGCAGGCCACACATGGTTCCCCACACTCTGCAATCTCACACTGAATCAGCTGCTGACCAATCTATAATAACTCCAATGGAGGAAAGTGAGGTCAGTCATTGGGTTGTCCTGTCTGGAAAAGATGTTTAGATCACAAGACGGCTGAACAGAACTGTAGGGGACTGGCTGCTATGACTAGTATATATACAGTATATCTGTATCTGTACATGAGACTGACACACAGCTGGTACTCTAATAACCCATCACCGTCTCTGCCCATCTCACTACAGATGTCTGGTGTGATTACCAGATTGTCGAGTTCCTTGTTTTTTGACTTCTTCCTCTTCTGGAGATAGCCGAGGGCTTTATCCCGGAACACCTGGTGGAATATACAGATATATATGACGCTATATGTACCATACATAGGTTTGTGTGTTGGAATGTCGGGTCTCTTTGCTGTTTCATATTTCTCACCTCATACAGATAATCAAAGATCTCCAGGATGGTGAGGATACTGGCCCCGATGAATAGCCCCATTTGACCTCCAATGTCACCTGGTGAACGACAACCACATCATCATCATCATCATGTGGCCCAACATTTCCTACACAATTTAGCAGATGAGATTGTGTCATCCTAGGAGCCCAATGTGTCCCTTGGGGCCCAATGTCTCCCTGAAAGGCTGATGTGTCCCTAGGAGCCCGATGTGTCCATAAAAGCCTGATGTGCACCCCCCTCAAGCTGTGTCCCTAGGAGTCAGATGTGGTTCTTGGAGCCTGATGTGTCCCTAGAAGCCTGATGTGCCCCCCCTTAAGCTGTGTCCCTAGGAGTTAGATGTGGTCCTAGGAGCCTGATGTGTCCCCCTCTCAAGCTGTGTCCATAGAAGTTTGAAGTGGTCCTAGAAGCCTGATGTGTCCATGAGGAGCCCGATGTGTCCCCCTCAAGCTGTGTACATCTCTCCATCTGTATATTTCTGTCCCATTTTCCAATACAAATTGATTGCCCACATTGTATACGGTACACAGCAGGGGTCTCCAAACTTTCTAAACAAAGGGCCAGTTTACTGTCCTTCAGACTTAAGCGGAGGGAGGAGGGGGGGACTGTGGCCAGTGGCCACTGGAAGAAAAAAATGTCCCAGCATTAGTGGAAGTAAACAATGCCCCCATCTTTACCGTCAGGGAGAGGAATTGTGCCCCATAGTTGGTGTCATTGAGTGGGAAGAATCGTGCCCCATCATTGTTGTCAGTGGCAGGAATTGTGCCCCATTGTTTGGGAAGAATCATGCCCCATTGTTGGTGTCACTGGCAGGAACTGTGCCCCATCATTGGTGTCACTGGCGGGAACTGTACCCCATCATTGGTGTCATTGGGAGGAATTGTTCCCCTTCCTTGGTGTCAGCGGGGGCAATTATGCCCCTTCTTTGGTGTCAGAGAATGAAATATTCCCCGAAAGGCTGGATAAAATCAAGCAAAGGGCTACATCCAGACCCCAGGCCACAGTTTGGAGACCACTGGTATACAGGACAGATTGTGGGAGGAGATTACATCTATCTATGTGCTGGGGAAAGTAGCATCCCATGCATGACCAATATAACAGATTCATACAAGGTTTGACATCTTCCAAGAGAACTCTTACCCAGCAGTCCAGCCACCTCATACGCCTTCTTCTGTTCAATCGTTTCGAAGTTCAGAGCTTCAAAGAAGACATCAAGAACAAGAAAGTTCTCCCTGAGGACAAGAGAGACAATCTGCTGAACATATAAACAGTGGTCAGTGCCCCGTGTAACCAGCGATGTGTATATTAGGCCGGCCATAGGTATGAGATGGTGGCTGAAAGATTTGTCTACAACATGACCACTTTGGATGATCCATATTAAGCAGTTGGCTTGTTCCCTGATATCCCCAAGACACAGAAGAATTGGTGGCTGGGTGTCTGCAGAGGTTTCAATATGCCGACAGTACAACTTGTGAAAATCACCTCATGCTTATGGGCAGCCAGGGAGACCTTCATGTCTGAGGAAGAGGCCAATGGGAATCTGTGGGCAGATGAACATCCAACCAACCTCAGCCATCTGCTTGTAGGCATTGGATGCTCAGACAAGATCCAACCAACCTCAGTCATCAGTTTGTAGGCAGTTGGGCTCTCAGACAAGAGCCAACCAATCTTAATCATCTGTTTGTAGACAGTTGGACACTCAGACAACATCCAATCAACCTCAGTCATAGGTTTGTACGCAGTTAGACGCCCCGATAAGATGCAACCAATCTCAGTCATCGGTTTGTAGGCAGTTGGACTCTCAGATAAGATCAAACCAACCTCAGTCATTGGTTTGTAGGCAGTTGGATGCTCAGATAAGATTCACCCAACCAACCCCAGTCATCTGTTTGTAGTCAGTTGGACGCTCAGATAAGATCTAACCAACCTCAGTCATCTGTTTGTAGTCAGTTGGATGCTCAGATAAGATGCAACCAACCTCATTCATTGGTTTGTAGGCATTGGATGTTCAGACAAGATCTAACCAACCTCTGTCATCAGTTTGTAGGCATTGGATGCTCAGACAAAATCCAACCCACCTTAGCCATCTGTTTGTTCATCCCTAAATGCCAAAAACCACCACAGGTGACCAGTCAGATATGATCTCACTGGAAACAAAAGTGATTGGTCAAGATGCTCATATCCATCCACAGGCCATTCCCCAATGAGCAACATATGGCTGGCTCACAGACCTGAGAATTTTTGGCAGAGATTGTTGGATTGTTAGCCAATTCCCATAAAAAGTAATTAAACTGTTTCATCATTTTAGGTGGAAAACAGAGGCATACATTTCCAAACACAAATTCCTCAATTACAGCAGCTGGGATTTTGGGTCAGTAAAAGCTCACATTAGTTTAGTGGGACCATGAATGGTGAACAGGTTGGGTTCACCACAAACCCATGTCTGAGTCAAACCTGAATCTCCTCCCTAGTGGTCTGGTGTGACCGGTAGACAGTCCAGTATATGAGACACTCTAGGATTGGCACATGGAGGGGCGGAGTCATGATTTTTATTGGTTCTTTAAGTTGTCTTCTAAAGAATCTCCGAGTCCTAATTCTGTCTGTGAATTTCAGTTATTTGGGAAATCCTCAGACAGGGGCTGCCTGTAGGGTTGCTACGAGAAAGAGAAGTCCCAGAACAAGGGACTCCTAAAATGACAGGACAAATGTCTGTATTCTGAGCTGGGATATTTTAGACAATTGACCATTGTTTTCCCATCTCAGTGACTGGAGAAACATCTCACCACATTCATATGGGATTGGGGGAGGCAGAGAGGAAGAGGATCTACAGCATTAAGGATCCGTCTGACCCGGTCATATTCTGAATGAAGTGGAAAACAAACTCACGCAATGTACTGTTCATTCTTGTTGTATTTTTTTGCCAGATACGTGGCGGAGGCTTTACTAGGTATCTTCACCATGGACAACTCCTTCCCATAGCGGACCATCGTACACGGAGTCTCACAGGCACAGACAGATGCACCATTTTCCCCAGCCTGGTCTGGAGGGAAAGGGAAATATAACTGATCAGCAATCTAGAAAACACATCCAACTACCAAAACCCATTCACGTACTAAAACCCATCTGACTACCAAAACCCCATCAAATTACTAAAGCCTATTCGAAAATTAGTGTATCTACCAAAATCCGTTAGTCTTCCAAAATCTGTCCATCTACCAAATTTAATCAATTTACCAAGATCCAACTATCTACCAAAACCAAATGACAACCAAAATCTATCCATCTACCATTACCTGTCTATCTACAAATATTAGTCCATCTACCTAAACCCTTCTGACCACCAAAATCAGTCCATTCACCAAAATCAGTCCATCTACCAAAATCAGTCAGTCTTCCAAAATCAGTCTCTCTACCAAACCCTACCCATCTACCAAAACCAATCTAACCACCAAAATCAGTCCATCTACCAAAATCAGTCAGTCTTCCAAAATCAGTCTCTCTACCAAAACCAATCTGACAACCAAAATCTATCCATAAATGGCCGCTGCATTGTTTTTTTTGTACTATTCTCTCAAAAAAATGAAATAAAAAGAATTTAAAAAAAATCCATCCTTTTAAACTCATCTATCCACAAAAAATATGTCCATTTACCAAAACTCACCCAAATTTAAGAATCCATATGACCACTAAAATCAACCCAACTACTAAAACTCATCTAACTACCAAAATCCACCCATCTAGAAAAATCAGTCCATCTACAAAAACCTGTCCATAAACCAAAATTAGTCCATTTACCAAGATCCAACCATCTACCAAAACCCATCTGACAACCAAAACCCATCCATCTAACAAATCTATTTTAAAAAATTAGTCCATATACGAAAACCCTTCTGCCTACCAAAACCCATCCAACTACCAAAGTTAGTCCATCTACCAAAATCCATCAGTATTGCAAAATCAGTCCATCTACCAAAATGTGTTACTTTACCAAGATCCAACCATCTACCAAAACCATATGACAACCAAAATCAATCCATCTACCAATACCTCTCTATCTACAAAAATTAGTCCATCTACCAAAACCCATCTGACTACCAACACCTGTCCATCCATCAAAATCATCCAACTACCAAAACCTATCCAACTACCAACGTCAGTTCATCTATCAAAATCAGCAAAGGCCCGTACACACGATCCGAAAATCGGAAGTAAAATTTTGTCCTTCAAACGGTCTGACGATTTTATGATCGTTAGTATGGTGCTTTTCGACAGCCGATTCCTTTTTTTTTTTTTGTCCGACAAAAGCTGGATGTGTAGACTATACAATTTTTGTCTTACGTGAACTCGACGTCCGATTTTCGTTTAATTAGTACGGTTTTCGTACGAAAAAAACATAAGAGCAAGACTATGCATGCTCAGAAACGAAAGAATACATACAAAACTAGTCAACACATTACGTCACTTCTGAAGTTGTATTCTGTTGTACGAGAATTTTCGTATGGTGAGTAACCTCTTCACTTTCGACATGAGACTAGCATGCAACAAAAAAACGGACCAACAGTCGTCCGAAAATCTGATCGTGTGTACGAGGCTTTAGTCGTCCAAAATCCATCCATCAAAACTCATCCATCCACAAAAATCTGTCCATCTACTAAAACCCACCAACTTCAAGAATTCTTATGACCACCAAAGTTGGCCCATCTAGCAAAAGCTGCCCATCTACCACAATCCGTCCATCTATTAAAACACATCTATCTACAAAACCCATCTAATCCCCAAAACCATCCAACTGCTGCAGCCCATCTGACAACCGGAATTAGTCAATCTACCAAAACCTGTCCATCTTCCAAAATGAATAGATCTGCAAAAATCAGTCCATTTCCAAAAACCCATCTGACTACCCAAATCTGTCCACCTACAAAAACCCACCCAACTACCTTAAAGCTGGATACACACTAAACCATTTTATGCAGATTTTTTTTTTCTTTAAATTTACCAAAACCATATAATATGAGGTCAAACCTAAACACTTTTCATTTGTATGCAATCAGGCCGGCCCTTTTACTACATTGTTGAAGGTAAAGCTAAAGGAAATCCAACAACAAAAGTTGTATAATGTGTATCCAGCTTTACTCATCCTTCCTCCAAAATCTGTCCATCAACAAAACTCATTCGAGTACCAACACTCTTCCATCTAAATAACTCATCTCATCCAGATCTGTCCACCTACAAAAACCCACCCAACCACCAAAACTCATCCTTCCACCAAAATCTGTCCGTGTACCAAAACCCGTCCATCAATTACAATCAATTCATTAACCAAAAACAGTCCAAAAAAAGTTTAAACTATTAAAATGTATCTAACTACTAAATCCTACCCATCGACACAAACCCATCTCCCCCGTTGTGAGGATACTAGTCTCTTGTGAGGATAGCCAGGTCAGCACCCCTGCCATCCAGAAGATCAATTATAACAATTGGGGAGATAATGATCTTCCTTCATTTACAGGACATTAGACAATGACCTTCCTCTTTCTTCCTCGGGGTGATGAGGGCACCCACCTATTTCCTTTAGAAAAACGTCAGCACAATCCACGTACTGCTCGTGGTCGCAGACCGCCTCGTTTCCTACAATGAAGGAAAGATTAGGGGAATCAGAAGGAGAAGCTTCCCTTGTCCCCCCAATACACCCCAGAAGAGGCCTCTCACCTGGCATGTGGACCATGCGGCAATTGCACTTCTCCAGGATGTAGCGGGTCTCGCACTCGATGCGGCAGGCCGTTATACTATAGTTGAGGAAGTAGGGAGACTTAAACGGTGTGTCCTTACAATCCCCCCATGGAGGAGGCAGATACTTCAGCTGAAAGGCGAAAGAAAAAGTCATTACTTTCATAGAGAAGAAGCAATCCAATCTCATTCATTTCATCAGATACAGATTTGCTTTGAAGGATTTTTAGGCTCAAGTTACATTAGTGTGACTTTTATGTGACTTTTGGTGCAGCTTTGATCTGACTTTACATTCTCTAGACCAAAGTCGCACCAAAAGTCCCACCAAAGTAGCGCAGGCACTTTTTCAAAGCTGCTGTGACTTTAGGTTGCACCAATTTGAATGGGTGCCATTGAAAAGAATGGGCTGTGACTTGCCATGCAACTTTGATGTCCAAAGTCGCATGATAAGTTGCACAGGTGTGAATGGAGCCTTAAGCGAGACATAGAATGGTAGAATGAAGCCTACTCATGTATGATGTGTTGGGTGATGAGGATCGGTGATGATGGATGATGTGTTGGGTGATGAGGATCGGTGATGATGGATGATGTGTTGGGTGATGAGGATCAGTGATGATGGATGATGTGTTGGGTGATGAGGATCGGTGATGATGGATGATGTGTTGGGTGATGAGGATCGGTGATGATGTATGATGTGTTGGGTGATGAGGATCAGTGATGATGGATGATGTGTTGGGTGATGAGGATCTATGATGATGTATGATGTGTTGGGTGATGAGGATTGGTGATGATGAGGATCGGTGATGATGGATGATGTGTTGGGTGATGAGGATCGGTGATGATGGATGATGTGTTGGGTGATGAGGATCGGTGATGATGGATGATGTGTTGGGTGATGAGGATCGGTGATGATGGATGATGTGTTGGGTGATGAGGATAGGTGATGATGAGGATCGGTGATGATGGATGATGTGTTGGGTGATGAGGATCGGTGATGATGGATGATGTGTTGGGTGATGAGGATCGGTGATGATGGATGATGTGTTGGGTGATGAGGATCAGTGATGATGGATGATGTGTTGGATGATGAGGATCGGTGATGATGTATGATGTGTTGGGTGATGAGGATAGGTGATGATGGATGATGTGTTGGGTGATGAGGATCTATGATGATGTATGATGTGTTGGGTGATGAGGATAGGTGATGATGAGGATCGGTGATGATGGATGATGTGTTGGGTGATGAGGATCGGTGATGATGGATGATGTGTTGGGTGATGAGGATCGGTGATGATGGATGATGTGTTGAGTGATGAGGATCAGTGATGATGGATGATGTGTTGGGTGATGAGGATCGGTGATGATGTATGATGTGTTGGGTGATGAGGATAGGTGATGATGGATGATGTGTTGGGTGATGAGGATCTATGATGATGTATGATGTGTTGGGTGATGAGGATAGGTGATGATGAGGATCGGTGATGATGGATGATGTGTTGGGTGATGAGGATCGGTGATGATGGATGATGTGTTGGGTGATGAGGATCTATGATGATGGATGATGTGTTGGGTGATGAGGATAGGTGATGATGAGGATCGGTGATGATGGATGATGTGTTGGGTGATGAGGATCGGTGATGATGGATGATGTGTTGGGTGATGAGGATCTATGATGATGGATGATGTGTTGGGTGATGAGGATCGGTGATGATGGATGATGTGTTGGGTGATGAGGATCGGTGATGATGGATGATGTGTTAGCTGATGAGGATCGGTGATGATGGATGATGTGTTGGGTGATGAGGATCGGTGATGATGGATGATGTGTTGGGTGATGAGGATCGGTGATGATGGATGATGTGTTGGGTGATGAGGATCGGCGATGATGGATGATGTGTTGGGTGATGAGGATCTATGATGATGGATGATGTGTTGGGTGATGAGGATCTATGATGATGTATGATGTGTTGGGTGATGAGGATCGGTGATGATGGATGATGTGTTGGGTGATGAGGATCGGTGATGATGGATGATGTGTTGGGTGATGAGGATCGGTGATGATGGATGATGTGTTGGGTGATGAGGATCGGTGATGATGTATGATGTGTTGGGTGATGAGGATCGGTGATGATGGATGATGTGTTGGGTGATGAGGATTGGTGATGATGGATGATGTGTTGGGTGATGAGGATCGGTGATGATGCATGATGTGTTGGGTGATGAGGATTGGTGATGATGGATGATGTGTTGGGTGATGAGGATCGGTGATGATGCATGATGTGTTGGGTGATGAGGATTGGTGATGATGGATGATGTGTTGGGTGATGAGGATCGGTGATGATGGTTGATGTGTTGGGTGATGAGGATCGGTGATGATGGGGATCGGTGATGATGGATGATGTGTTGGGTGATGAGGATCGGTGATGATGGATGATGTGTTGGGTGATGAGGATCAGTGATGATGGATGATGTGTTGGGTGATGAGGATCGGTGATGATGGTTGATGTGTTGGGTGATGAGGATCGGTGATGATGAGGATCGGTGATGATGGATGATGTGTTGGGTGATGAGGATCGGTGATGATGGTTGATGTGTTGGGTGATGAGGATCGGTGATGATGGGGATCGGTGATGATGGATGATGTGTTGGGTGATGAGGATCAGTGATGATGGATGATGTGTTGGGTGATGAGGATCGGTGATGATGGATGATGTGTTGGGTGATGAGGATCGGTGATGATGCATGATGTGTTGGGTGATGAGGATCAGTGATGATGGATGATGTGTTGGGTGATGAGGATCAGTGATGATGGATGATGTGTTGGGTGATGAGGATCGGTGATGATGGTTGATGTGTTGGGTGATGAGGATCGGTGATGACGGGGATCGGTGATGATGGATGATGTGTTGGGTGATGAGGATCGGTGATGATGGATGATGTGTTGGGTGATGAGGATCAGTGATGATGGATGATGTGTTGGGTGATGAGGATCGGTGATGATGGATGATGTGTTGGGTGATGAGGATTGGTGATGATGGATGATGTGTTGGGTGATGAGGATCAGTGATGATGGATGATGTGTTGGGTGATGAGGATCGGTGTTGATGTATCTGGCTGGATGTAGTCACATAGCACGGATTGGAGGATGGAGGTCACCATCAGGAGGGGGTTTTCTATACCTGCTGCTGCTGACATGACACAAATGTCTGGAATCCGGGGGCCACACCGAAGCCCAGCTGGTCTATAAATGGCGGCTCATCCTGGCTGTGGATCTGGACCTTCACTCCGGCCTCCAGAGACGTCTCGGCTGGTCAGGAGGAATCAGAGAGGAAACACAAATTTCACCAACAATTTCCATCAGCCGATCCCCAACACAGCAAAGAGTGACCCCAAAACTACAATTCCAGCTGTAAAACTTCCTGCTGACCCCCTCCCACAGCTCTGCTCTCTGCACAGACTATGTACAGCACCCTATCATTGGCTCCTCCCTGCAGCACCCGCACCCCCACGGGATCATTTCTTATTTGCCCGGTGTTGGGCTTTAATTAGAAACATACTGAATCCATTAGATCTGTATGGAAGTCCGATGAGAAATGGCATCCTCCCCAGACACATGACCACACTGGATAATGACTTCCATGGACAGACACACATGATCACACATGACCACACTGGTTCAGGCCTGTTACCTGGAGGGTGATGGGTCACTTACCTGTCTCACCAAACACAGGTAAGTACTCGTCTTGCTGTATGTCAATCATAAGCTCCAGTCCATTCCCAGTTCCACCCTTCAGTGTGGAGAGCAGTTCGAAGCCCGGCTTCCCTGAATTAAACGTGTAGCACTTTCCCAATCTGGTGAACACCTACATAGAAAGAACATGGTGATCCTCCAATCCACCAGCTTTTTGGTACCCACCACCTCCCACATCTCCCCTCTCTCTGCACCTACCACTTTCCTATAACCCTCCCACCTCCCTGCACCCCTCCTCTCTATAACCTCCACCACCCCCTCCTCTCTACACCCTCCTGCACTGGAGAAGTAAATTTCTCTCATTCTGGACTCCATGTATGAAGGTGGAAGAAGAACAGACGGTATTGCCCCAATTAATCAATTATTAATATTTTCTGGTCCACAGCGTAGCGCGAAAGAGGAAAACCCTGTCCACCACCGATGATCTAAGAGAGGAAGTCCCGTCCACCACCCAGGATCTCAGAAAGGAAAACCACGTCCACCACCCAGGATCTCAGAGAAGAAAACCCTGTCCACCACCCAGGATCTCAGAAAGGAAAACCCCTCCCACCACCCAGAGAGATAGCCCCTCCCACCACCCAGGATCTCAGAAAGAAAAACCACGTCCACCACCCAGGATCTCAGAGAAGAAAACCCTGTCCACCACCCAGGATCTCAGAGAAGAAAACCCTGTCCACCACCCAGGATCTCAGAAAGGAAAACCCCTCCCACCACCCAGAGAGAAAGCCCCTCCCACCACCCAGGATCTCAGAGAGAAAGCCCTTCCCACCACCCAGGATCTCAGAGAAGAGAGCCCACCCACCATCCAGGATCATAGAGAGGAAAGCCCACCAACCACCTGGGATCTCTGGGAGGAAAGCCCCACCCAGCACCTAGGATCACAGCGAGTAAAACCCCACCCACCATCTGGGATCTCAGAGAGGCAACCCCCACCCATGGTCACAGACAGAATAATGGAAACTGAGCGCTGTGGATTGAGGGAAGGACAGGGCCTGCTGGGAGCAACTTTGACCTGTGGGAGATGTAGTCCCCAGATGGACCGAGCCTGTGTATCAGACTGGCAGTTGAACTACACATCCCAGCATGAGTGGGGTTCTGTGGAGAGGAAAAGGAAGGCCACCCTGAACTGGTGAAGGAGAACAGAGGGAGACCAGCTGTCACCCCAGGAGATGGTGGGAGGCCGCTGGCCAAACCCTCCTGCACCCTATTAAGGAGGAACAGTGTTGGGACAGTGCAGGTGCCTACACCTGGGATAGGAGGAACTTATCCTGAGCGCTCCAATTCCAGATCTGGGCCCCAACGTGCTGGCCAGCAGGGAAAAAGTTTAATACAGACTGACAGACTGTTATTGTAACATCACCCCTTAGTCAGGACCATCCCCAGTATAAAGATTGGGGGGGGTCATTCTCTGGGCCATTAGCTTATTATCATCTGTATCACTCTACTGCTACTATATATACTGTATATCTTGTGATGTTTGTGGGTTAATTAGCATAGTGTAGAGCCTACCAGTGACCTGAGCCAACGCCAGTTGTGCCGTGTAAAGGCTTGTTGGCCCACTTTCAATAAAGGAAAAGAAAAACCGTCCATCCAGGATTCCCACGCAGGGGTTTCAACTTCACACGGCAATAAGGTTACCGAAAAATACCAAGGCACCTGGCTCTCTAGTCAGCACGCTGCTGCTCAGGCTTTGACTTCGGTCCTCTTGACCCTGTAACAGTGTCCCTTTTCTGTACCCACTCTGTACCTCTGCTGGCACTCTATTTCACAGCCTTCTTGCTGCTCCAGCCCACAGACTTGGGCCCTCTGTCTACTCAGACTGCACCCTGCAGTCCTCTGGCTTGTCCTCGGGAGGGTGGGAGGGTGGAACCCTGGTCCTGGAGGGTGGAACCCTGGTCCTGGACTCTTCCAAAAAGCCCAGAACCCACCTGCACAATCAGTGTCCTGGCTAATCCTAAATTCTGGTACCAGGATTGGAGAGTTCATCCCACCCAGATCGCTATGAGATCTCCAGGCTCCAGGTCTGGATTTTACCAACCACAGAGGAAACTGATAAAAAAGTTTCTTCCATATCAAGCAATCCTCCTGGAGCCCCTCAACCTGCCCACTTGAGAATCCTGGGCGACAAACCCCGTGACAGGGAACCGTCACAATATATATATGTTTACCAACTGTATACCCCACATGCTAATGAATGTATATACTGTATATGTGTCAATCGTTCATACTCTGGTAGTCATCTGTCCTCCGATCCTCCCCAGCCCTCCCAGATCAGCAATTTACCGTCACTGGGCTCCAGGCTCTGCAGTGACTGCTGGGAGCGGAGGATTGTGGGAAGGGATTGGGGTCCCTGGGGGGGATCAGGTGGAAGGGACCGGAGGTGTCACATAGAGGACAATATGGAAATCTAAGAAGGGAAATCAATTCAGAGACTCGGAGCTGAGAGAGCAGAATTCCCGAGATACAGAATCTCCACAAATATACAAAACACACAGCAAGGAGCATCATCCATACAACGGGGGATGGGATATGATCAATAGTATAGGGGATGGGGGGCATTATATGGGGGGGTGGAATATGATCAATAGTATAGAGTATGGGGGGCATTATATAGGGATGATGATGGAATATGATCCATAGTACGGGGATGGGGGGCATTATATGGGGGGGTGATGATGGAATATGATCCATAGTACGGGGGATGGGGGGGCATTATATGGGGGGGTGATGATGGAATATGATCCATAGTACGGGGGATGGGGGGGCATTATATGGGGGGTGATGATGGAATATGATCCATAGTACGGGGGATGGGGGGGCATTATATGGGGGGTGATGATGAAATATGATCCATAGTATGGGGGATGGGGGGGCATTATATGGGGGGGTGATGATGGAATATGATCCATAGTACGGGGGATGGGGGGGCATTATATGGGGGGGTGATGATGGAATATGATCCATAGTACGGGGGATGGGGGGGCATTATATGGGGGGTGATGATGGAATATGATCCATAGTACGGGGGATGGGGGGCATTATATGGGGGGTGATGATGGAATATGATCCATAGTACGGGGGATGGGGGGCATTATATGGGGGGGTGGAATATGATCCATAGTATAGGGGATGGGGGGCATTATATGGGGGGGTGGAATATGATCCATAGTATAGGGGATGGGGGGCATTATATGGGGGGGTGGAATATGATCCATAGTATAGGGGATGGGGGGCATTATATGGGGGGGTGGAATATGATCCATAGTATAGGGGATGGGGGGCATTATATGGGGGGGTGGAATATGATCCATAGTATGGGGGATGGGGGGCATTATATGGGGGGTGATGATGGAATATGATCCATAGTACGGGGGATGGGGGGCATTATATGGGGGGGTGGAATATGATCCATAGTATAGAGTAAGGGGGGCATTATATAGGGATGATGATCAAATATGATCCATAGTATGGGGGATGGGGGGCATTATATGGGGGGTGATGATGGAATATGATCCATAGTACGGGGGATGGGGGGGGCATTATATGGGGGGGTGGAATATGATCCCTAGTATGGGGGATGGGGATGATGATGGAATATGATCCATAGTATAGGGGATGGGGGACATTATATGGGGGGGGTGGAATATGATCCATAGTATAGGGGATGGGGGGGCATTATATAGGGATGATGATGGAATATGATCCATAGTACGGGGGATGGGGGGGTGGAATATGATCCATAGTATGGGGCATGGTGGGTATTATCTGAGGTGGGGGTGGAATATGATCCATAGTATAGGGAATGGGGGGGAGCATTATATTGGAGGATGGAGTATGATCCATAGTACGAGGGATGGGGGGGCATCATATGGGGGTGATGATGGAATATGATCCATAGTATAGGGGATGGGGGGGCATTATATAGGGATGATGATGGAATTTGATCCATAGTATGGGGCATGGGGGGTATTATCTGAGGTGGGGGTGGAATATGATCCATAGTATAGGGAATGGGGGGGAGCATTATATTGGAGGATGGAGTATGATCCATAGTACGAGGGATGGGGGGGCATCATATGGGGGTGATGATGGAATATGATCCATAGTACGGGGGTTGGGGGGGCATTATATGGGGGGATGGAATATGATCCATAGTATGGCGGCTGGGGAAGTGGAAATTATTTGGGGGTGACGATGGGATATGATTTATAGTACACAATACAGGGATAGCCACTGCCTCAATGTTTTAGGCTCTGGGGTGCTGCACTTTGGCATAGTCGACAGGATAGGCTACCATACAGTAAGGCCACATTCACACTTGTAGGGAGGTGCAGTCTGCTTCCTCCACTGTGAGTGGCACCCATCCAAAGCGGCATCACAACCTGGAGAGGAAGTCAGGGTTTCTCTGTAGTTACCTGGTTCCTGGAGGCAGCGTTCCGGTTGTCTGCTTTGCACCCAGGTGACCCTTAGCGGCTATCTTAGGTCAGCACAGTCCCTTCTCCCCAGGCTTTGGCTCCCATATGCATGTGGGTAGTGTAGGGACAGGTTCCCCATCTGTCAAGTACAGTATTAGAAGGGAAAGCTTAGGGCTCGCATTTGCCTTGGACATCTTCCCGTTTGGGTATGAGACGGCCGGGCCTCATTCTGCCCCTCCAGACAGATCGCAGTTCGGCTGATACTTGCCCCGCTACACGCTGTTGGTATTCATGAGTGCTCCCGGTTCCTCTCTCAGTGGGTTTCTTGTGAACTGTTTGCCTTATTCCATAAAGAATACCCGGATAAATTTTGTTGTATGTATACAATGACAATAAAGTCTATCAATCTATTACAAGTTCTACTGATGATCCACCGTGAACAAATGGCAACAACAGAGCCAATATCTGTGCAGTTGTCCACCTTGATGGACCGGGGTTCCCCTGCCTCCTGGAGGTTTTCAGTGCCGAGCTTAGGCAGGTCTCCCTACCACCCTCAAAGACAGAGACGTCCTGGAAGAGCCATAACTAGATTGTCCAGCCTTTTCTACTGATTCGGTGCATACTGGCCTGGCCTGGGAAGGAGTCCACACAATGGCTAGGTCAAACAACATAGGTCCATCTCCATTATGGAATGGACTGTTAACACTGATTTGGATTGACTATTGATGTGTTCCCATGATGGTGAGCTAACTGCTCATGGGGGGTTGTGGAACCGAGACCCACAGCTGATAGCACCTCATGGACAGTGTCCAGTTATTGCTCTGGTGGGGTTGGTGAACACCTCTCCCTTCACTGGGAGGCTTAATTATAGGTGGCTGATGACAGACTATTAGTTGGTGATTTTTACCCATCCTGGGTGAGTTATCAGAAGGTTCTGGGTCCCACCTGTTTCTTCTCCACCGAAAGTAATAGATGGTATTGGATCAGGATGGGCAGAAGTATGCCATGCACTGGATTCTTATATACCCCCAGGAGAGGGATTTCAGTGGAGACTTACTGAATTGGCTGCAATGTTTCTTGTCTCATCAAGTACAAACTGAATCAGACTGAAAGTTCCTGTACATCCTGGAAGACATGGCAGGGAGCTCCTGTACATCCCAGAAGACATGGCGGGGAGCTCCTGTACATCCCTGAAGACATGGCGGGGAGCTCCTGTACATCCCTGAAGACATGGCGGGGAGCTCCTGTACATCCCAGAAGACATGGCGGGGAGCTCCTGTACATCCCTGAAGACATGGCGGGGAGCTCCTGTACATCCCTGAAGACATGGCGGGGAGCTCCTGTACATCCCTGAAGACATGGCGGGGAGCTCCTGTACATCCCTGAAGACATGGCGGGGAGCTCCTGTACATCCCTGAAGACATGGCAGGGAGCTCCTGTACATCCCTGAAGACATGGCGGGGAGCTCCTGTACATCCCTGAAGACATGGCGGGGAGCTCCTGTACATCCCTGAAGACATGGCGGGGAGCTCCTGTACATCCCAGAAGACATGGCGGGGAGCTCCTGTACATCCCTGAAGACATGGCGGGGAGCTCCTGTACATCCCTGAAGACATGGCGGGGAGCACCTGTACATCCCTGAAGACATGGCGGGGAGCTCCTGTACATCCCTGAAGACATGGCGGGGAGCTCCTGTACATCCCTGAAGACATGGCGGGGAGCACCTGTACATCCCTGAAGACATGGCGGGGAGCTCCTGTACATCCCAGAAGACATGGCGGGGAGCTCCTGTACATCCCTGAAGACATGGCAGGGAGCTCCTGTACATCCCAGAAGACATGGCGGGGAGCTCCTGTACATCCCTGAAGACATGGCGGGGAGCTCCTGTACATCCCTGAAGACATGGCGGGGAGCTCCTGTACATCCCTGAAGACATGGCAGGGAGCTCCTGTACATCCCTGAAGACATGGCGGGGAGCTCCTGTACATCCCTGAAGACATGGCGGGGAGCACCTGTACATCCCTGAAGACATGGCGGGGAGCTCCTGTACATCCCAGAAGACATGGCGGGGAGCTCCTGTACATCCCAGAAGACATGGCGGGGAGCACCTGTACATCCCTGAAGACATGGCAGGGAGCTCCTGTACATCCCAGAAGACATGGCGGGGAGCACCTGTACATCCCTGAAGACATGGCGGGGAGCACCTGTACATCCCTGAAGACATGGCAGGGAGCTCCTGTACATCCCTGAAGACATGGCGGGGAGCACCTGTACATCCCTGAAGACATGGCAGGGAGCTCCTGTACATCCCAGAAGACATGGCGGGGAGCACCTGTACATCCCTGAAGACATGGCGGGGAGCACCTGTACATCCCTGAAGACATGGCGGGGAGCACCTGTACATCCCTGAAGACATGGCGGGGAGCTCCTGTACATCCCTGAAGACATGGCGGGGAGCTCCTGTACATCCCAGAAGACATGGCGGGGAGCACCTGTACATCCCTGAAGACATGGCAGGGAGCTCCTGTACATCCCTGAAGACATGGCGGGGAGCACCTGTACATCCCTGAAGACATGGCGGGGAGCACCTGTACATCCCTGAAGATGTGGCTGGGAGCTCCTGTACCTCCTGGAAGAAGTGGCTGGGAGCTCCCGCACATCCCAGAAGACGTGGCTGGGATCTCCTGTACATCGCGGAAGATGTGGCTGAGAGCTCCTGTACATCCCGGAAGACATGGCGGGGAGCTCCTGTACATCCCGGAAGACATGGCTGGGAGCTCCTGTACATCCCGGAAGACATGGCTGGGAGCTCCTGTACATCCCGGAAGACATGGCGGGGAGCTCCTGTACATCTCTGAAGACGTGGCTGGGAGCTCCTGTACATCGCGGAAGATGTGGCTGAGAGCTCCTGTACATCCCGGAAGACATGGCGGGGAGCTCCTGTACATCCCGGAAGACATGGCTGGGAGCTCCTGTACATCCCGGAAGACATGGCTGGGAGCTCCTGTACATCCCGGAAGACATGGCGGGGAGCTCCTGTACATCCCTGAAGACATGGCTGGGAGCTCCTGTACATCTCTGAAGACGTGGCTGGGAGCTCCTGTACATCCTGGAAGACATGGCGGGGAGCTCCTGTACATCCCTGAAGACGTGGCTGGGAGCTCCTGTACATCCCGGAAGACATGGCTGGGAGCTCCTGTACCTCCTGGAAGAAGTGGCTGGGAGCTCCCGCACATCCCAGAAGACGTGGCTGGGATCTCCTGTACATCGCGGAAGATGTGGCTGAGAGCTCCTGTACATCCCGGAAGACATGGCGGGGAGCTCCTGTACATCCCTGAAGACGTGGCTGGGAGCTCCTGTACATCCCAGAAGACATGGCGGGGAGCTCCTGTACATCCCTGAAGACGTGGCTGGGAGCTCCTGTACATCCCTGAAGACATGGCGGGGAGCTCCTGTACATCCCTGAAGACGTGGCTGGGAGCTCCTGTACATCCCTGAAGACGTGGCTGGGAGCTCCTGTACATCCCGGAAGACATGGCAGGGAGCTCCTGTACATCCCGGAAGACATGGCGGGGAGCTCCTGTACATCCCTGAGGACGTGGCTGGGAGCTCCTGTACATCCCTGAAGACATGGCGGGGAGCTCCTGTACATCCCTGAAGACGTGGCTGGGAGCTCCTGTACATCCCTGAAGACATGGCGGGGAGCTCCTGTACATCCCTGAAGACATGGCAGGGAGCTCCTGTACATCCCTGAAGACGTGGCTGGGAGCTCCTGTACATCCCTGAAGACATGGCGGGGAGCTCCTGTACATCCCTGAAGACATGGCAGGGAGCTCCTGTACATCCCGGAAGACATGGCGGGGAGCTCCTGTACATCCCTGAAGACGTGGCTGGGAGCTCCTGTACATCCCTGAAGACGTGGCTGGGAGCTCCTGTACATCCCTGAAGACATGGCGGGGAGCTCCTGTACATCCCTGAAGACATGGCTGGGAGCTCCTGTACATCCCGGAAGACGTGGCTGGGAGCTCCTGTACCTCCTGGAAGAAGTGGCTGGGAGCTCCTGTACATCCCTGAAGACGTGGCTGGGAGCTCCTGTACATCCTGGAAGACATGGCGGGGAGCTCCTGTACATCCCTGAAGACGTGGCTGGGAGCTCCTGTACATCCCGGAAGACGTGGCTGGGAGCTCCTGTACCTCCTGGAAGAAGTGGCTGGGATCTCCCGCACATCCCAGAAGACGTGGCTGGGAGCTCCCGTACATCCCGGAAGACATGGCTGAGAGCTTGTGTACATCCCGGAAGACATGGCTGAGAGTTCATGTACATCCTGAAAGATGTGGCGGGGAGCTGCTGAACATCCCTGAAGATGTGGCTGGGAGCTCTTGTACCTCCCGGAAGAAGTGGTTGGGAGCTCCCGTACATACCTGAAGACGTTGCAGGAAGTTCCTGTACCTCCTGGAAGATGTGGCTGGGAGCTCCCGTACATCCCAGAAGACGTGTGTGATAGACTCACCTGGGACAGAGGCTTTTGGAGGGGACTGAATGCTGGCCTCTTGCCTACCGACAATGGGCCCTGCCATTTGAGGGAGCTACAAGCATTTAGGAAGATATTCTGTTGTGTAACGCAAAAGGACATTATTAAGGAGGCTATGATGGTCTCTGCCCGTTTGGGACTCAGTGGACAGATGTATGTGAAAGGAATGCTGATTAATGAGATCTGGTCTTTCACCCAATAGTTTATTGTCTCATTTTGTTGTGTACTCTTTGCTGGGTCATTTGGGGTGTGGCTGTATTCCAATGTTCCATTTTGTCTGTCTGCTTTGGATATTATGGGATGTGTATGTAGATTAGCTGTGAGATTTGTGGGGGCAAATTCCTCCAACAGCTCTCACTGCTGATTGGACAGTCTACACCGCCCGGGAATTGCAAAGGGGGGGGATTCTCCAGAGTATTACCTCTGTGTACCTGTGTTTTCAATAAACAGTCCATGTTCAGCAACCAAACAAATATTGTCTTGATTGTGGTTTAGTGGTTGGAATATCTGATATCTATATTCAGACTGGGAGGAAGTGGTATACTGACGAAAGCACTCCAGCGGAGTGTGGGACATTTCGTTACATTGGTGGCAGCAGTGGGATGCTTCCTGCAGTCTGGGACATCCAAACCTCCCCCTGGATCCAAGGTCCGGATAGCAGGAGAGGAGAGGTCCAGATACCGGCCGCCATGGAAGAGGAATTCGGAAGGAGGTTGCGAGAGATGCAGATACAGCACAGAGGACCAGTATCAGAGCAGGTCCTGCTGGGATGGTTCGATTCTTTCCTCTGGGAACTCTGGAAGGAAGCACTAGCCCGTGAGCAGCGACACCAGGGAAAAATTCTCTCCTCCTTCCAGGAAAGGTACTGGTCGCAGTACGAAGTGTGAATGGTGTTTTTGGGTGAACAACCGCATAAGGAATGGAAAGCTGAGTTAACCAGGCTGGTCCAGGTGGAGATGCAGTTGGACGAGAGCTACAGAGCCCTCCAGTGGTATGTAGCCCAAGTGTGCCCATGGACAGCGGACGACACCCCAACAGAAGGCTTTGGCTACGGTGGCCTGGGGCTGTTATTAGAGAGGCTGTCAGAGGACCCTGTACCGCAACCATGTACTTACGTGTTTGCGATATATCGACAATGTACTAATGATCTGGGGGGGCAATAGCGAAAGCCTGCACCAGTTCATGAGGGAACTGAACACCAATGAACGGAATATACGATTAACATTTAGCTTTGATCAGAGGAGACTATCCTTCTTGGACCTACTGATCACTTTGGAGAAAGGCCAACTTTACACCAGTACATTCCACAAGGAAACAGCAGCAAACACGTTGCTGCATGCAACAAGTCACCACCCCCACTGGTTAAAAAATGGGATACCAGTGGGACAGTTCCTACGAATCAAAAGGAACTGTAGTGACGCGGCTGAGTACAGACGTGAAAGTGATGAACTCTATGCGAGATTCCGCAAACGCGGTTACTCGCACAGACAAATTAAGAGGGCTAGAAAAAAAGCAGCCATGAGAGACCGAGAGAGTTTGCTTTGTACTAGGCCAATTACCAACGATCCAGTGACGCAAACAAATGAACCAGTGCGCGTCATAACTGCCTATGGTTCCCAGTGGAATAAAGTCCACTCTATCCTTGAAAAACACTGGGGAATACTGACCAACACCCCTGAACTTGCTAAAATAGTAAGTGCATCACCAAAGCTGGTTGCACGTAGAGCCCCGAGCCTAGGAGATATGCTGATTCAATCTGAATTTGTTAAACAACCAAACCCAGAATACCCCCGCTCAAAGGGTATGTTCCCCTGCAACAAATGTCAGGTTTGCCCCTTTGTCCACAGAACTTCTACCTTCACCGATGCGCTTCATGAGAAAACCTTTGAGATACGTGATCTCATCAATTGTACGACATCACGAGTGATCTACCTGATAACTTGCCCCTGCCCTAAGATATATATAGGTAAAGCAAAAAGACCATTAAAGATACGTATCACTGAGCACTTACACGAAATTAGCTCTAAAGGAAAGATACCAGAGAGAACCCTGGCTAAACATTTCTTTTTTTGCCATGGGGGTTCCTCAACAGGATTAACTGTTAAAGGAATCTATGCCCTGAAACTACCCACGAGACGAGGTGACTTTGACCGCATACTCCTCCAAAAGGAGAAGTGGTGGGTCTATAAGCTGAAGTCCCTCGTGCCGGTGGGGCTGAATACAGAATTGAACCTACAAGTGTTTTTGGAGACCTAAACACAATGCATTGATCAGTTAGTCACAACTTTTACCATTCTATCCTTTAAGCACTAGTGCTGTCTACATTATCTGATATCAATATCAGTAATCAATTCTTCGATAAATCTATTCCCTGTTTAATATGTACTTAAATAGGCTTGAAGGCATTGATATACGTGCCAGGGAAAGATATCAATAATGGTATGACTAAGGCTCACTGGAGAACGATTCCATAATAAAGGGCTAACAATTGAAAATAAGTGACCCTTACCCTTCCCTTCATAGATGATCAAAGTATATGATGGGTGAATTCGTTCTCGTTATATGATCTATGCTAATTATTGGTCTATCTGTTTATTTGTATACATGTCACGAACGTGCATTTTGCACTGCCACTGGGGTGTTTCTCTCCTCCATTTCCAACTAGGGATCTTCCTACTCTCTCCTCCCCTTGCTCTCTATTTCCTTCCTCTTTTTTTCCTTTTCTTTTTCCTACTTTATTTTATTTCACTCATTCTTAGTCACCACCCGACTTTCGAGTATTTATCCCACAATATAGGTATAAAAACTTATTCGACAAGCCTTTGAATAATTCATCTAATCATGCTTCTCTGAACCGATGTGACAACAAACGGTTACATCATACGAATGGCCGAACGGACAAACCGGGCATAACTGATTGGACAATATCCCTTCTACCTTCTCAATGAAAACATCTCATTGGCGGCTAACACCAGCAAACACACTACAAGAAGGGTGTGTGGAAGCCTGTCCAATGAACGTCCAAGATGAAGCTACGCCACTAGCCACGGCGAAACGCGTTGACGTCACAACGCAGCTCAATCCGCGGACGTCACGGGCATGGTGGAGGGAGTCGGCCTTTGAACTACACGCTGGGAGCCGAAGGAGAGCGTGAGTGACTAGGGTTCCTAACACTGCCATCGCACCTAAAGACTGCCGCAGTGAAGCCATTTGTACCTCGTACTGGCTACACACCTGTGTGTTTTCCCACAGTCTACCACGGCAAGGACCGGGGACCCTGCTTGTCTCAGCGTAGGGGAAATACAGCAATCTACCTGATCCGGCTCTGGGCGGAGGCGGTAAAGTATTGATATATGCAACGTGTACCGGCCCATATGTACCGACACATGGGCATATGTATCAGCTCACATGTTCTTAGCCTGCTAGCAATCTTAAACAGTGTACCTAAACTGTGGTGCCAACGTTACTAAATACAAGGCCTAATATACTAGCCAGGCAATTACAGGGAAGCTGAAGACCAGCACGAAGTGAATAATGACGTTGTAACACACTTACTGTTGTCTGGACCGGGTACCCCTACAGCAGATACATGACTCAACCTAATGGACTGCCAATTGTTGTATTCTGCTCAATAGCTCCAATCCTAGATATCGTATCAGAGGCAATAGTTGTTATGTATAGACGGCACAATTAGTTCAATAGCATATTCAACCATAGATTAGAATGTTCCCCCAGTACATGCACCTCTGCTCTCCTTCTCTCTCTCGCTCCACCCTTTCATTGCTTTGGACCACAGCTGACTGTTAAATCCAAAATTTCTAAGCTATGGTCTTACATACTTATTGACCAATACTATTTGGCCTATTGGTTGCCCACCCAGAGTCCCTGAGGTACAAAGCAATACGCCCGGACTGGGCTAGCTCCACTTCTGTGTATTTGTCTGTCTTGTCTGTCAGGTTTTTGTCTTTTTTGTTACATGTTTATTGTGATGGAACTGCATTTCCCATAATGGGATTTTTACTGTTTGGTATTATCCAAAATAAAGTTGATTTTACTTGTTTCTAATCACATGACTATTCTGTTGCATAAGGTAACCCCCTTTCTTGAGCTCACCGCTATTGAGCTTCCCCCCTTCCCCTTTCCCCCATTTTTTGTACTGTCACAGGACCCTGACTTTGGGAGCGATTTGGAGTGGCGTTTGGAAGAAATCTCGGAATACAGACAACAGATGCTGAATGTCTCAGAAGTTCCCTGGGCACTGGAAGATATAGAGTTTCTAGCCAACCAGGAACGGGAGCTGGAGATCGCCTACAGACAGCTGCTAGACTCTGTTCACCAGCAGGTCTGGACTCCCTTTGCCTGGGACTATCAGGAAATACCAGCTGACAACTCTGAAATCCTGGCTGAAGAGTCAGCAATGTGGCTGATCCTATTTAATTTGTTCATAAACGATCTGGAGGATGGGATAAACAGTTCAATCTCTGTATTTGCAGACGATACTAAGCTAAGCAGGGCAATAACTTCTCCGCAGGATGTGGAAATCTTGCAAGAAGATCTGAACAAATGAATGGGGGAGGGGCAACTACATGGCAAATGAGGTTCAATGTAGAAAAATGTAAAATAATGCATTTGGGTGGCAAAAATATGAATGCAATCTATAGACTGAGGGGAGAACCTCTGGGGGGAATCTAGGATGGAAAAGGACCTGGGGGTCCTAGTAGATGATAGGCTCAGCAATGACATGCAATGCCAAGCTGCTGCTAACAAAGCAAACAGAATATTGGCATTAAAAGGGGATCAACTCCAGAGATAAAACGATAATTCTCCCGCTCTACAAGACTCTGGTCCGGCCGCACCTGGAGTATGCTGTCCAGTTCTGGGCACCAGTCCTCAGGAGGGATGTACTGGAAATGGAGCGAGTACAAAGAAGGGCAACAAAGCTAATAAAGGGTCTGGAGGATCTTAGTTATGAGGAAAGGTTGTGAGCTCTGAACTTATTCTCTCTGGAGAAGAGACGCTTGAGAGGGGATATGATTTCAATTTACAAATACCGGACTGGTGACCCCACAATATATAAATACCGGACTGGTGACCCCACAATATATAAATACCGTACTGGTGACCCCACAATATATAAATACCGGACTGGTGACCCCACAATATATAAATACCGGACTGGTGACCCCACAATATATAAATACCGGACTGGTGACCCCACAATATACAAATACCGGACTGGTGACCCCACAATATACAAATACCGGACTGGTGACCCCACAATATACAAATACCGGACTGGTGACCCCACAATATATAAATACCGGACTGGTGACCCCACAATATACAAATACCGGACTGGTGACCCCACAATATATAAATACCGGACTGGTGACCCCACAATATATAAATACCGGACTGGTGACCCCACAATATACAAATACCGGACTGGTGACCCCACAATATATAAATACCGGACTGGTGACCCCACAATAGGGAGGAAAGTTTTTCGCAGAAGAGAGTTTAACAAGACTCGTGGCCACTCATTACAATTAGAAGAAAAGAGGTTTAACCTTAAACTACGTAGAGGGTTCTTTACTGTAAGAGCGGCAAGGATGTGGAATTCCCTTCCACAGGCGGTGGTCTCAGCGGGGAGCATTGATAGCTTCAAGAAACTATTAGATAATCACCTGAATGACCGCAATATACAGGGATATACAATGTAATACTGACACATAATCACACACATAGGTTGGACTTGATGGACTTGCGTCTTTTTTCAACCTCACCTACTATCTAACTATGTAACTATGTGGCAGAGTAACAGTGTGCTTTGCCAACCTGCCCCCACAGCTATGGACGCGGAGGTCTTATGGCGGATGCAGCAAGTGCTGACTGACCTTGATGATCCTGTTTCTGCAATGGTATGATCTTGGGTGGAGGAATGCGTCTGTTCAGCAGCTGGATGAGGGTACGGGAGATGGAGCAGTCGGCTCATCTCTCCAGCCACAGACCACAGAATGTATGGATTTAATTGACCGTTCATCAGAAGATGTTATAGATTATAAGTCACCTGCTAAAGTGTTGCCACTGGGCCCAAGTGCAGCCAACCCCTGCCCTGAATTTTCAGCAATTCCAGAGACTTGTGATTTAATTGACTTTTCTGTTGAGGAAGAACAACCTGATGAGCCTCCAGCAAAAGAGCTAGCATCAGGGCAGAACATCACGGAGCTCTGCCCAGCACCAACAGCAGCATCTGTGGAGTTACAAAGAACTTCCCCAGCTGAAGCGCTGGCCACCGGGCAGAGGGTCCAGTTCCGGAGGCTCAGGGTGAGAAGATGGCGGTCACTTCCCAGCAGCAGTTCAGGATACAGGGGGGGAATGTAGAGGAGGTGTTTGTTGTCCCTCCCCAACAGTCGGTCAGGGTGGAGGAAGCGGTCTTTCCTCCCCAGCAAAGGTCTGTGCACCTGGGAGACAGTACCACAGACATCTTGTCCCAGCAGCCAAATGAGGGAACGGAAGAGGAAGCAGCTCACCTCCCCAGTGGCAGCTACACAGTTTGGGAGCGGAGGAAGCCAGCCTTCTGCCCCAACAGTTAGCTGGAGCAGAGGATGTGGAGCCCCCAGCAGAAGTGCTGGCAACAGGGCCGAGTGCTACCAACCTCTGCCCAGCACCGGCAACAACTGTGGAGTTCCAGGGAGCCGGGGCAGTCCGCCCCTCTCTCCAGCTTTAAGCGGATGTGGTAAAGCTGCTACTCCCAGCTGAATCACTGGCAACAGGGAAGAGCACCGCTGGCCTCTGCCTAGCACATACAGTGTCTCTACAGCTTCAGGAAGATGGGGTGATCGGCCCCTCTGCCCAGCAGCAGACCGAGCCGGAAATGTTAAAAACCACCCAGCTGAAGCGCTGACAGCCGGACAGAGAGTCAATGACCTCTGCCCCACACCTACTGAGGTCAACTATTCCTTGCAGCCAATAATGGAGATCATGCGGACTATGTAAATTCACTCTGCCCAACTAACGCATATCCAGACCAGGTGGAGGTCTGGGACCTTGTTAGTTGACTTTTGATGGGGGAGAAATGTGATAGACTCACCCGGGACAGAGGCTTTTGGAGGGGACTGAATGCTAGCCTCTTGCCTACCGACTATGCGCCCTGGCATTTGAGGGAGCTACAAGCATTTAGGAAGATATTTTGTTATGTAATGCAAAAGGACATTATTAAGGAGGCCATGATGGTCTCTGCCAGCTTGGGACTCAGAGGACAGATGTATGTGAAAGGAATGTTGATTAATGAGATCTGGTCACCCAATAGTTTATTGTCTCATTTTGTTGTGTACTCTTTGTTGGGTCATTTGGGGTGTGGCTGTATTCCAATGTTATATTGTGTCTGCCTTGGATATTATGGGATGTGTATGTAGATTAGCTGTGAGATTGGTGGGGGGCGAATTCCTCCAACACTCTCATTGCTGATTGGACAGTCTATCCCACCTGGAATGCAAAGGGGGGGGATTTGTCTAGAGTATTACCTGTGTACCTGTGGTTTCAATAAACAGTCCATGTTCAGCAACCAGACGAGTATTGTCTTAATTGTGGTTGTTATCGGTTGCAATATCTGATATCTATATTCAGACTGGGAGGAAGCGGTATATGACGAAAGCACTAGAGAGCACAAGATTCAGTACCTCCCAGGAAAGACGTGGCTGGGAGCTCTGGTACATCCCCAAAAATGTGGCTGGGATCTCCTGTATATCCCAGAAGACATAGCTGGGATCTCCTGTACCTCCCGGAAGATGAGGCTGGGATCTCCTGTACATCCCGGAAGATGAGGCTGGGATCTCCTGTACATCCCAGAAGACATAGCTGGGAGCTCCCGTACATCCCGGAAGACATAGCTGGGATCTCCTGTACATCCCAGAAGATGTGGCTGGGATCTCCTGTACATCCCGGAAGATGAGGCTGGGATCTCCTGTACATCCCGGAAGATGAGGCTGGGATCTCCTGTACATCCCGGAAGATGAGGCTGGGATCTCCTGTACATCCTGGAAGATGAGGCTGGGATCTCCCGTACATCCCGGAAGATGTAGCTGAGATCTCCTGTACATCCCGGAAGATGAGGCTGGGATCTCCTGTACATTCCGTAAGACATAGCTGAGATCCCCTGTATATCCCGGAAGATGAGGCTGGGATCTCCTGTACATCCCAGAAGACATAGCTGGGATCTCCCGTACCTCCCGGAAGATGTGGCTGGGATCTCCTGTACATCCCAGAAGACATAGGTGGGATCTCCTGTACATCCCGGAAGATGAGGCTGGGATCTCCTGTACATCCCAGAAGACATAGCTGGGAGCTCCCGTACATCCCGGAAGACATAGCTGGGATCTCCCGTACCTCCCGGAAGATGTGGCTGGGATCTCCTGTACATCCCAGAAGACATAGGTGGGATCTCCTGTACATCCCGGAAGATGAGGCTGGGATCTCCTGTACATCCCAGAAGACATAGCTGGGATCTCCTGTACATCCCGGAAGATGAGGCTGGGATCTCCCGTACATCCCGGAAGATGTAGCTGAGATCCCCTGTATATCCCGGAAGATGAGGCTGGGATCTCCTGTACATCCCGGAAGATGAGGCTGGGATCTCCTGTACATCCCAGAAGACATAGCTGGGAGCTCCCGTACATCCCGGAAGACATAGCTGGGATCTCCCGTACCTCCCGGAAGATGTGGCTGGGATCTCCTGTACATCCCAGAAGACATAGGTGGGATCTCCTGTACATCCCGGAAGATGAGGCTGGGATCTCCTGTACATCCCAGAAGACATAGCTGGGATCTCCTGTACATCCCGGAAGATGAGGCTGGGATCTCCCGTACATCCCGGAAGATGTAGCTGAGATCCCCTGTATATCCCGGAAGATGAGGCTGGGATCTCCTGTACATCCCGGAAGATGAGGCTGGGATCTCCTGTACATCCCGGAAGACATAGCTGGGATCTCCCGTACCTCCCGGAAGATGTGGCTGGGATCTCCTGTACATCCCGGAAGATGAGGCTGGGATCTCCTGTACATCCCGGAAGATGAGGCTGGGATCTCCTGTACATCCCGGAAGATGAGGCTGGGATCTCCTGTACATCCCGGAAGACATAGCTGGGATCTCCCGTACCTCCCAGAAGATGAGGCTGGGATCTCCTGTACATCCCGGAAGATGAGGCTGGGATCTCCTGTACATCCCGGAAGATGAGGCTGGGATCTCCTGTACATCCCGGAAGATGAGGCTGGGATCTCCTGTACATCCCGGAAGATGAGGCTGGGATCTCCTGTACATCCCGGAAGACATAGCTGGGATCTCCCGTACCTCCCGGAAGATGTGGCTGGGATCTCCTGTACATCCCGGAAGATGTGGCTGGGAGCTCCCGTACCTCCCTCAAGACATA
Source organism: Aquarana catesbeiana (assembly GCF_042186555.1). Taxonomy (NCBI): domain Eukaryota; kingdom Metazoa; phylum Chordata; class Amphibia; order Anura; family Ranidae; genus Aquarana; species Aquarana catesbeiana. Next base: position 652,487,379 of record NC_133328.1, on the reverse strand, counting down.
GCTGGGATCTCCTGTGCCTCCCGGAAGATGTGGCTGGGATCTCCTGTACATTCCGTAAGACATAGCTGGGATCCCTTGTACATCCCAGAAGATGTGGCTGGGATCTCCTGTACATCCCGGAAGACATAGCTGGGATCTCCCGTACCTCCCGGAAGATGTGACTGGGATCTCCTGTACATCCCGGAAGACATAGCTGGGATCTCCCGTACCTCCCGGAAGATGTGGCTGGGATCTCCTGTACATCCCGGAAGATGTGGCTGGGATCTCCTGTACATCCCGGAAGACATAGCTGGGATCTCCTGTACATCCCGGAAGACATAGCTGGATCTCCTGTACCTCCCGGAAGATGTGGCTGGGATCTCCTGTACATCCCGGAAGACATAGCTGGGATCTCCTGTACATCCCGGAAGATGTGGCTGGGATCTCCTGTACATCCCGGAAGACATAGCTGGGATCTCCTGTACCTCCCGGAAGATGTGGCTGGGATCTCCTGTACATCCCGGAAGACATAGCTGGGATCTCCTGTACATCCCGGAAGATGAGGCTGGGATCTCCTGTACATCCTGGAAGATGAGGCTGGGATCTCCTGTACATCCCGGAAGATGTAGCTGAGATCTCCTGTACATCCCGGAAGATGAGGCTGGGATCTCCTGTACATCCCGGAAGATGTAGCTGAGATCTCCTGTACATCCCGGAAGATGAGGCTGGGATCTCCTGTACATTCCGTAAGACATAGCTGAGATCCCCTGTATATCCCGGAAGATGAGGCTGGGATCTCCTGTACATCTCAGAAGACAAGCTGGGATCTCCCGTACCTCCCGCAAGATGTGGCTGGGATCTCCTGTACATCCCAGAAGACATAGGTGGGATCTCCTGTACATCCCGGAAGATGAGGCTGGGATCTCCTGTACATCCCAGAAGACATAGCTGGGAGCTCCCGTACATCCCGGAAGACATAGCTGGGATCTCCCGTACCTCCGGGAAGATGTGGCTGGGATCTCCTGTACATCCCAGAAGACATAGGTGGGATCTCCTGTACATCCCGGAAGATGAGGCTGGGATCTCCTGTACATCCCAGAAGACATAGCTGGGAGCTCCCGTACATCCCGGAAGACATAGCTGGGATCTCCCGTACCTCCCGGAAGATGTGGCTGGGATCTCCTGTACATCCCAGAAGACATAGGTGGGATCTCCTGTACATCCCGGAAGATGAGGCTGGGATCTCCTGTACATCCCGGAAGACATAGCTGGGATCTCCCGTACCTCCCGGAAGATGTGGTTGGGATCTCCTGTACATCCCGGAAGACATAGCTGGGATCTCCCGTACCTCCCGGAAGATGTGGCTGGGATCTCCTGTACATCCCAGAAGACATAGGTGGGATCTCCTGTACATCCCGGAAGATGAGGCTGGGATCTCCTGTACATCCCAGAAGACATAGCTGGGATCTCCTGTACATCCCGGAAGATGTAGCTGAGATCCCCTGTATATCCCGGAAGATGAGGCTGGGATCTCCTGTACATCCCAGAAGACATAGCTGGGAGCTCCCATACATCCTGGAAGACATAGCTGGGATCTCCCGTACCTCCGGGAAGATGTGGCTGGGATCTCCTGTACCTCCCGGAAGACATAGCTGGGATCCCCTGTGCCTCCCGGAAGATGTGGCTGGGATCTCCTGTACATCCCGGAAGATGAGGCTGGGATCTCCTGTACATTCCGTAAGACATAGCTGGGATCTCCTGTACATCCCGGAAGACATAGCTGGGATCTCCTGTACATCCCGGAAGACATAGCTGGGATCTCCTGTACATCCCGGAAGACATAGCTGGGATCTCCTGTACATCCCGGAAGACATAGCTGGGATCTCCTGTACATCCCGGAAGACATAGCTGGGATCTCCTGTACATCCCGGAAGATGAGGCTGGGATCTCCTGTACATCCCGGAAGACATAGCTGGGATCTCCTGTACATCCCGGAAGATGTGGCTGGGATCTCCTGTACCTCCCGGAAGACGCGGCTGGGATCTTCTGTACATCCCAGAAGATATGGCTGTTAGGGTTAGGCATGTGTAATAGTGGATTGTTTGTTATGAGCCTTATATAGATGGTATATACAGTATCTCACAAAAGTAAGTACACCCCTCACATTTTTGTAAATATTTTCTTCTATCTTTTCATGTGACATTGGGGGATGTCTAGCTCAGTGATAGATGCGTTTTAAGTGCGTTCGCAGCCAACAGGGACTAAGGTTTAAGGGCGTGGTAGCCCACTTTTATTCACAGTAACAAAAAGATGAAAGTTCACACACACGTGTGGTTTCCCACACAGGGGTTCTTCTCCCAAAACAACAACTGAAAAACGCCAATCCACCTGGCTCTTAAGACTCGCTCAGCCTTGGGCGCAGTTCCTTGCTGCACAGCCCACTCTTGGCCTCTAGGAAGGGGATCTCCTGACACTCCAGACTTCCACACTCCTCTAAGACTCACGGTCCCCTCTGGTCCCCAAGACTCTCTCAGCTGGCCCAACTCTCTCAGTCCACTGACCTGGAACCTCTCCCACATGGAGTGCCGTCTCAAGGATGTTGCCTGGGTTCTTAAACGGTAGCGCACCTCCCTCCTGTCTGCAGCAACTGCTTCAACACCAACTCCTTTCCCACACACTCTGAGCTCTGCTCAGCTCTGCCTTATAATGGGTGTGCGCACCCGGACACAACCTGCAGAGCTTCTGGAAAACCTGGACACAAGACTGAAGACTCCATCCCTCCCAATGCTCTTTAAAGTCTTCAAGTTTCCAGCCCCAATTCAGACTTACAAAATCCAGAGAAAACTTAAAGCATAGTTTTCTCTGCTCACCGATCTTTTGCTGGAACTTCTCAAATTGCTTCTTTGAGAGTCCTGTGTCCATATTACACTCATTTTCACTAAGACCGGGGCTCTCACTCTCACAGACAACACTGAAGAAATGACACTTGTCTACAATGTAAAGTAGTGAGTGTACAGCTTGTATAACAGTGTAAATTTACTGTCCCCTCAAAATAACTCAACACACAGCCATTAATGTCTAAACCGCTGGCAACAAAAGTCAGTACACCCCTAAGTGAAAATGTCCAAATTGGGCCTAATTAGCCATTTTCCCTCCCCGGTGTCATGTGACTCGTTAGTGTTACAAGGTCTCAGGTGTGAATGGGGAGCAGGTGTGTTAAATCTGGTGTTATCGCTCTCACTCTCTCATATTGGTCACTGGAAGTTCAACATGGCACCTCATGGCAAAGAACTCTCTGAGGATCTGAAAAAAAGAATAGTTGCTCTACATAAAGATGGTCTAGGCTATAAGAAGATTGCCAAGACCCTGAAACTGATCTGCAGCACGGTGGCCAAGACCATACAGCGGTATAACAGGACAGGTTCCACTCAGAACAGGCCTCGCCATGGTCCACCAAAGAAGTTGAGGTCACGTGCTCAGCGTCATATCCAGAGGTTGTCTTTGGGAAATAGACGTATGAGTGCTGCCAGCATTGCTGCAGAGGTTGTAGGGGTGGGAGGTCAGCCTGTCAGTGCTCAGACCATACGCCGCACACTGCATCAAATTGGTCTGCATGGCTGTCATCCCAGAAGGAAGCCTCTTCTAAAGATGATGCACAAGAAAGTCCACAAACAGTTTGCTGAAGACAAGCAGACTAAGGACATGGATTACTGGAACCATGTCCTGTGGTCTGATGAGACCAAGATAAACGTATTTGGTTCAGATGGTGACAAGCGTGTGTGGGGGCAACCAGGTGAGGAGGACAAAGACAAGTGTGTCTTGTCTACAGTCAAGCATGGTGGTGGGAGTGTCATGGTCTGGGGCTGCATGAGTACTGCCGGCACTGGGGGGCTACAGATCATTGAGGGAACCATGAATGCCAACATGTACTGTGATATACTGAAGCAGAGCATGATCCCCTCCATTCAGAGACTGGACCGCAGGGCAGTATTCCAACATGATAACCACCCCAAACACACCTCCAAGACCACCACTGCCTTGCTAAAGAAGCTGAGGGTAAAGGTGATGGACTGGCCAAGCATGTCTCCAGACCTAAACCCTATTGATCATCTGTGGGACATCCTCAAACGGAAGGTGGAGGAGCGCAAGGTCTCTAACATCCACCAGCTCTGTGATGTCATCATGGAGGAGGGGAAGAGGACTCCAGTGACAACCTGTGAAGCTCTGGTGACCTCCATGCCCAAGAGGGTGAAGGCAGTGCTGGAAAATAATGGTGGCCACACAAAATATTGACACTTTGGGCCCAATTTGGAGATTTTCACTTAGGGGTGTACTGACTTTTGTTGCCAGCGGTTTAGACATTAATGGCTGTGTGTTGAGTTATTTTGAGGGGACAGCAAATTTACACTGTTATACAAGCTGTACACTCACTACTTTACAGTGCCGATCCTGATCTCCCTGGGGCCCTAAGAAAATGTAAACCATTTGCCATTGCCACACAGTCACACCTGACACTTCAGTGCTCCCAATACTATCCTCCCTCCTTTTAAAAAAAAACAGTCAAAGAATAAGTACAATATATATATTACATCAGGGCTCCCAGAGAGCCTCCCCCTACAGTAGGGTCCCAAAAGAGCCCCCCTTACATCAGGGTCCCTAGAGAGCCTTCCCCTACATCAGGGTCCCCAGAGAGCCTTCCCCTACATTAGGGTCCCCAGAGAGCCCCCCTTAAACCAGTGTCCTCAGAGAGCCTCCCCCTACATTAGGGTCCCCAGAGAGCCCCCCTTACATCAGGGTCCCTAGAGAGCCCCCCTTACATCAGGGTCCCTAGAGAGCCTCCCCCTACATTAGGGTCCCCAGAGAGCCCCCCTTACATCAGGGTCCCTAGAGAGCCTCCTCTTACATCAGGGTCCCCAGAGAGCCCCCCTTAAATCAGTGTCCTCAGAGAGTCTCCCCCTATATTAGGGTCCCTAGAGAGCCTCCCCCTACATTAGGGTCCCCAGAGATCCCCCCTTACATCAGGGTCCCCAGGGAGCCTTCCCCTACATTAGGGTCCCTAGACAGCCTCCCCTACATTAGGGTCCCCAGAGATCCCCCTTACATCAGGGTCCCCAGAGAGCCTTCCCCTACATTAGGGTCCCTAGAGAGCCTCCCCTACATTAGGGTCCCCAGAGATCCCCCCTTACATCAGGGTCCCCAGAGAGCCTTCCCCTACATTAGGGTCCCTAGAGAGCCTCCCCTACATTAGGGTCCCCAGAGATCCCCCCTTACATCAGGGTCCCCAGAGAGCCTCCTCTTACATCAGTGTCCTCAGAGAGCCTTCCCCTACATTAGGGTCCCCAGAGAGCCTCCCCTTACATCAGTGTCCTCAGAGAGCCTTCCCCTATATTAGGGTCCCTAGAGAGCCTCCCCCTACATTAGGGTCCCCAGAGAGCCCCCCTTACATCAGAGTCCCTAGAGAGCCTCCTCCTACATCAGGGTCCCCAGAGAGCCCCCCTTAAATCAGTGTCCTCAGAGAGTCTCCCCCTATATTAGGGTCCCTAGAGAGCCTCCCCCTACATTAGGGTCCCCAGAGATCCCCCCTTACATCAGGGTCCCCAGAGAGCCTTCCCCTACATTAGGGTCCCTAGAGAGCCTTCCCTACATTAGGGTCCCCGGAGATCCCCCCTTACATTAGGGTCCCCAGAGAGCCTCCCCTTACATCAGTGTCCTCAGAGAGCCTCCCCCCTACATTAGGGTCCCCAGAGATCCCCCCTTACATCAGGGTCCCCAGAGAGCCTTCCCCAACATTAGGGTCCCCAGAGAGCCTCCCCCTACATTAGGGTCCCCAGATATCCCCCCTTACATCAGGGTCCCCAGAGAGCCTTCCCCTACATTAGGGTCCCCAGAGAGCCTCCTCTTACATCAGTGTCCTCAGAGAGCCCTGTGACAGACATAGCCAGGACAGAGGCTTTTGGAGGGGACTGAGCGCAAGCCTCTTGCCCACCGATCATGGGCCCTGGCATTTGGGGGAATGGTGCTCTCTGTGAACTGTATGCCTGGGGTTGGTGTTACTTTGGATTCAGGTCCACGTCCCCCCAAGACAAACAGACTCTGGGAACCCTGTATATGCCATATTAGAATAGTGACTGATTCATACTGTTGGGACTCATACTATGAGGAGATGCTGATGTCATCAATTCCAGATACCTGTCTGTTGTCTGCTATAATGTGTTTAATGTAAATGAGTCTAGTGTGGCTCTAAGAGTCTTTTCACCCATTGTTGTTTGTGTTAATTAACTCTGCTACTGTGTGAAGCTCGGTGACCACAAGTCATGTCTCAGTCACCTAGGCTGGATAAGGGATTAGATAATTAGCTCATGTTAATTAGGTTAGGTTTTAGTCATCCTGCTGGATATATTTGTGTGAGATCTCAAATAAAAGGCTATTCCTGATGTACTCCAAGACTGGTGTTATCTGGTTCTTGGGGGTTCCTATAGCCAGATCCATTGGACTCGTGTTCCAGGACTTAGGAAGCGACATACTGACGGAAGCACTCAAGCGGAGTGTGGGACATTCCGTCAAAAGCCCCTCCTTACATCAGGGTCCCCAGAGAGCTTCCCCCTACATTAGGGTCCCCAGAGAGCCCCCTTACATCAGGGTCCTCAGAGAGCTTCCCCCTACATTAGGGTCCCCAGAGAGCCCCCCTTACATCAGGGTCCCTAGAGAGCCCCCCTTACATCAGGGTCCCTAGAGAGCTTCCCCCTACATTAGGGTCCCTAGAGAGCCTCCACTTACACTTGCCCATCAGTGCAGCCTCACCAGTGCAGAGAGTGCCCAGGCATCAGTGCAGCCCGATCAATGCCTATCAGTGCAGTCTGATCAGTGCTCATCAATGCAGCCTCATCAGTGCCTATCAACGCAGCCTGATTATTGCTCATCGGTGGGGGGGGTTGGTCGATTGCCCTTGAGCCGCCACTACCAAACTTTAAAATTGTTGCTATGCATCATTTCTTAAATTTACTACTGAAGGGGATACAGTAAATAAGTTTTATCACTACAGAGGTCATCACACCTTACTTCAGGCTGGGGAGGGCTGTGTGTTTCAGTGGAGAGCCAGGTCTTCTCTTCTCTTCTCTTCTCTTCTCTTCTCTTCTCTTCTCTTCTCTTCTCTTCTCTTCTCTTCTCTTCTCGTTCTTGACGCCGCTCGTACCCTCCCCTGACGTGCCACGTGACCTGCCTCTGAGACTCCTGGGAGGTGGGAGTTGTAGTTTGCTGCGCTGATAAGGTCCTTACCTTTAGCGTGGCCGGACTACAACTCCCACAATGCAGCACAGCCTGCGCAGCAGCAGCCAGCTAGCCAATCGGCAGCCCCCGCCGGCGACATCTAGCAAGAAAAATAAATAACAGACAGCCAGCGCCGTAGCCCACGGCCGTTTTTAAGATAATGTAGGCGGCCTGGGGGGAAATCTTAACCCTGGCCCAGCCCGTCCCTGCAGGGGGGGGTGCTGGGTCTTGGCCCCCCCCCCCTGCAGGGGGGGGGGTGCTGGGTCTTGGGCCCCCCCCCCTACACACAGCAGCTTGCGTAGTGAGCGTATAAGGTGGATCGGCTCTGCTACTTTACATTGTAGACAAGTGTCATTTCTTCAGTGTTGTCACATGAAAAGATAGAAGAAAAGATTTACACAAATATGAGGGGTGCACTTACTTTTGTGAGATACTGTAGATGGTTATATAGATGGTTGCCCATTATAGGTGACCTCGGTCCATGGAAAGGAGGGGAAGGAAATGCAGGGCAGGTTATAAGACCCTCTGTCGGGGGATGTGGGCTCTCCCAGGGTGGGGAATGGAAGTACCAGACGGTCTTCACCAGAACTCCTGATGGTGGAGATGGGGAAGATACCCTAATGGTCCCCAAATCGTATCGCTGCACCTGGCACCAGGTCGTGGCCCCTGGAATTGCCCCACTGGGAGGAGGGGGGGGGGGGCAAGTACAGAAGGGCTGCAGTGCAGAAACAGGAGACCGGAGAACAGTTGAGATCAAGCAGGGATCTCGGCAGAGAGGAGTCTGAAGGTCCGGATTATGGAGTAGATGGTAAACTAGGCTGGTGATGGAAGAGTAGTAGATATGAGGAGGTCCTGGCAACCAATTACTGAGCTCCCACCCTCAGGCCAGACCTGCCGTGCCTCCCACCCTCTGGCCGCCTGCGTCCAGGGCCCATCGCTCGCATGTGATCGCTGCATGAGATATTACATGTGAGTGGCCACAATTCTCTGTGGGAGCCGACAGCCTCCTATTGTTATCAATGGAAGTTCCTACCGCAGCGAATCAGGAGAACCCCCGCTGGGGCCCTCGCATCTTATCAGAGTGCAGGTGTGATCACACTCCTAAGTTAGGACTGTGAAGGGGGGCTGTGATGTAAGGGGGGGGGTGATGTGAAAGGGACTGCAATGTAGGGGGGGCTGTGATATAAGGGGGGGACTGTGATGTATAGGGGGACTGTGATGTATAGGGGGCTGTGATGTATAGGGGGACTGTGATGTATAGGGGGCTGTGATGTAAGGGGGCTGTGATGTAAGGGGGGGGGGGAGTGTGATGTGAAAGGGACTGCAATGTAAGGGGGACTGTAATGTAGGGGGGGGGTGATGTGAAAGGGACTGCAATGTAAGGGGGACTGTAATGTAGGGGGGGTGTGATGTGAAAGGGACTGCAATGTAAGGGGGGCTGTAATGTAGGGGGGGGGGGTGTGATGTAAGGGGGCTGCAATGCAAGAGGGGGCTGTGATGTAAGGGGGGCTGTGATGTAAGGGGGCTGCAATGCAAGAGGGGGCTGTGATGTAAGGGGGGCTGTGATGTAAGGGGGCTGCAATGCAAGAGGGGGCTGTGATGTAAGGGGGGCTGTGATGTAAGGGGGCTGCAATGCAAGAGGGGGCTGTGATGTAAGGGGGGCTGTCATGTGAAAGGGACTGCAATGTAAGGGGGGCTGTGATTTATAGGGGTGCTGAGATTTATAGGGGGGCTGTGATGTGAATGGGACTGTGATGTAAGGGGGCTGTGATGTAAGGGGGGCTGTCATGTAAGGGTGGTCGTAATGTATAGGGGGGCTGTGATGTATAGGTGGGGTGTGATGTATAGGGGGGGCCGTGATGTATAGGGGGCTGTGATGTAAGGGGAGCTGTGATGTATAGGGGGGGCTGTGATGTATAGGGGGCTGTGATGTAAGGGGGGCTGTGATGTAAGGGGGGGCTGTTATGTATAGGGGGGCTGTTATGTATAGGGGGGGCTGTGATGTAAGGGGGGCTGTGATGTAAGGGGGGCTGTGATGTAAGGGGGCTGTGATGTAAGGGGGGCTGTGATGTAAGGGGGCTGTGATGTAAGGGGGGCTGTGATGTAAGGGGGCTGTGATGTAAGGGGGGCTGTCATGTAAGGGTGGTCGTAATGTATAGGGGGGCTGTGATGTATAGGGGGGGTGTGATGTATAGGGGGGGCCGTGATGTATAGGGGGCTGTGATGTAAGGGGAGCTGTGATGTATAGGGGGGGCTGTGATGTATAGGGGGCTGTGATGTAAGGGGGGCTGTGATGTAAGGGGGGGCTGTTATGTATAGGGGGGGCTGTTATGTATAGGGGGGGCTGTGATGTAAGGGTGCTGTGATGTAAGGGGGGCTGTGATGTAAGGGGGGCTGTGATGTAAGGGGGCTGTGATGTAAGGGGGGCTGTGATGTAAGGGGGGCTGTGATGTAAGGGGGGGCTGTTATGTATAGGGGGGCTGTGATGTAAGGGGGCTGTGATGTAAGGGGGGGCTGTGATGTAAGGGGGGAGGTTTTATGTGAAGGGGGGCTGCTGGTATGATGGTGGGTACTGCATGTGAGACGGGTTTTTTTTCTTTGTTTTTAACACTATTGACAACGTCGTCTCTAATGGTTGTTGTTGTTGTTTTGCCTTTTTGTGGAAATTCTAATAATAAATATTTTCTATTTTGGGACTATCACACGGCTCTGTAGTTCCCTTTGGAGTTGCTCTCTCTCTTGGTATATTTCTATATACACGTCCTCCGGGATCCCCCCACCCCCCAATAAGGGTGAGCCGGGGAATTTTCACTTCTAATTTAATCAAGTGTTGATTTTCCCTGTTTTAACTCATTCATCACTGATGTAAAGGGGGGCTGTGATGTGAAGGGGGGACTGAGGACACTGATATAAAGGGGGGGGTGATGTGAAAGGGGGACTGAGGACACTGATATAAAGGGGGGGGGTGATGTGAAAGGGGGACTGAGGACACTGATATAAAGGGGGGGTGATGTGAAAGGGGGACTGAGGACACTGATATAAAGGGGGGGTGATGTGAAGGGAGGACTGAGGACACTGATATAAAGGGGGGGTGATGTGAAGGGGGGACTGAGGACACTGATATAAAGGGGGGGCTGTGATGTGACGGGGGACTGAGGACACTGATATAAAGGGGGGGGGGTGATGTGACGGGGGACTGAGGACACTGATATAAAGGGGGGCTATGATGTGAAGGGGGGACTGAGGACACTGATATAAAGGGGGGGCTGTGATGTGACGGGGGACTGAGGACACTGATATAAAGGGGGGGGGGTGATGTGAAGGGGGACTGAGGACACTGATATAAAGGGGGGGTGTGAAGGGGGGACTGAGGGCACTGATATAAAGAGGGGGGCTATGATGTGAAGGGGGGACTGAGGACACTGATATAAAGGAGGGGTGTGAAGGGAGGACTGAGGGCACTGATATAAAGAGGGGGGCTATGATGTGAAGGGGGGACTGAGGACACTGATATAAAGGGGGGGGGGGTGATGTGAAGGGGAACTGAGGACACTGATATAAAGGGGGTGTGATGTGAAGGGGGGACTGAGGGCACTGATATAAAGGGGGGGGGGGGTGATGTGAAGGGGGGACTGAGGACACTGATATAAAGGGGGGTGATGTGAAGGGGGGACTGAGGACACTGATATAAAGGAGGGGTGTGAAGGGAGGACTGAGGGCACTGATATAAAGAGGGGGGCTATGATGTGAAGGGGGGACTGAGGACACTGATATAAAGGGGGGGGGGGGTGATGTGAAGGGGAACTGAGGACACTGATATAAAGGGGGTGTGATGTGAAGGGGGGACTGAGGGCACTGATATAAAGGGGGGGGGGTGATGTGAAGGGGGGACTGAGGACACTGATATAAAGGGGGGTGATGTGAAGGGGGGACTGAGGACACTGATATAAAGGGGGGGGTGATGTGAAGGGGGGACTGAGGACACTGATATAAAGGGGGGGGTGATGTGAAGGGGGACTGAGGACACTGATATAAAGGGGGGGGGCTATGATGTGAAGGGGGACTGAGGACACTGATATAAAGGGGGGTGATGTGAAGGAGGGACTGAGGACACTGATATAAAGGGGGGGGTGATGTGAAGGGGGGACTGAGGACACTGGTATAAAGGGGGGGGGGGGGGGTGATGTGAAGGAGGGTCTGAGGACACTGATATAAAGGGGGGGGGGGTGATGTGAAGGGGGGACTGAGGACACTGATATAAAGGGGGGGCTATGATGTGAAGGAGGGACTGAGGCCACTGATATAAAGGGGGGGCGGTGATGTGAAGGGGGGACTGAGGACACTGATATAAAGGGGGGGGTGATGTGAAGGAGGGACTGAGGACACTGATATAAAGGGGGGGGGTGATGTGAAGGGGGGACTGAGGACACTGATATAAAGGGGGGGGGTGATGTGAAGGGGGGACTGAGGACACTGATATAAAGGGGGGTGATGTGAAGGAGGGACTGAGGACACTGATATAAAGGGGGGGGGGTGATGTGAAGGGGGGACTGAGGACACTGATATAAAGGGGGGGGGTGATGTGAAGGAGGGACTGAGGACACTGATATAAAGGGGGGGCGGTGATGTGAAGGGGGGACTGAGGACACTGATATAAAGGGGGGGCGGTGATGTGAAGGGGGGACTGAGGACACTGATATAAAGGGGGGGTGATGTGAAGGAGGGACTGAGGACACTGATATAAAGGGGGGGGGTGATGTGAAGGGGGGACTGAGGACACTGATATAAAGGGGGGGCGGTGATGTGAAGGGGGGACTGAGGACACTGATATAAAGGGGGTGTGATGTGAAGGGGGGACTGAGGACACTGATATAAAGGGGGGGGTGATGTAAAGGGGGGACTGAGGACACTGATATAAAGGGGGGGTGATGTGAAGGGGGGACTGAGGACACTGATATAAAGGGGGGGGTGATGTGAAGGGGGGACTGAGGACACTGATATAAAGGGGGGGTGATGTGAAGGGAGGACTGAGGACACTGGTATAAAAGGGGGGGGGTGATGTGAAGGGAGGACTGAGGACACTGATATAAAGGGGGGGGGGGTGATGTGAAGGAGGGACTGAGGACACTGATATAAAGGGGGGGGGGGGTGATGTGAAGGGAGGACTGAGGACACTGATATAAAGGGGGGGTGATGTGAAGGGAGGACTGAGGACACTGATATAAAGGGGGGGCGGTGATGTGAAGGGGGGACTGAGGACACTGATATAAAGGGGGGGCGGTGATGTGAAGGGGGGACTGAGGACACTGATATAAAGGGGGGGTGATGTGAAGGAGGGACTGAGGACACTGATATAAAGGGGGGGGGTGATGTGAAGGGGGGACTGAGGACACTGATATAAAGGGGGGGCGGTGATGTGAAGGGAGGACTGAGGACACTGGTATAAAAGGGGGGGTGATGTGAAGGGAGGACTGAGGACACTGATATAAAGGGGGGGTGATGTGAAGGGGGGACTGAGGACACTGATATAAAGGGGGGGTGATGTGAAGGGAGGACTGAGGACACTGGTATAAAAGGGGGGGGTGATGTGAAGGGGGACTGAGGACACTGATATAAAGGGGGGGTGATGTGAAGGGAGGACTGAGGACACTGATATAAAGGGGGGCTATGATGTGAAGGGGGACTGAGGACACTGATATAAAGGGGGGGTGATGTGAAGGGGGGACTGAGGACACTGATATAAAGGGGGGGTGATGTGAAGGGGGACTGAGGACACTGATATAAAGGGGGGGTGATGTGAAGGGGGGACTGAGGACACTGATATAAAGGGGGGGTGATGTGAAGGGAGGACTGAGGACACTGGTATAAAAGGGGGGGGGGTGATGTGAAGGGGGACTGAGGACACTGATATAAAGGGGGGGTGATGTGAAGGGAGGACTGAGGACACTGATATAAAGGGGGGCTATGATGTGAAGGGGGACTGAGGACACTGGTATAAAAGGGGGGGTGATGTGAAGGGAGGACTGAGGACACTGATATAAAGGGGGGGTGATGTGAAGGGGGGACTGAGGACACTGATATAAAGGGGGGGTGATGTGAAGGGGGGACTGAGGACACTGATATAAAGGGGGGGTGATGTGAAGGGAGGACTGAGGACACTGATATAAAGGGGGGGTGATGTGAAGGGAGGACTGAGGACACTGATATAAAGGGGGGGTGATGTGAAGGGAGGACTGAGGACACTGATATAAAGGGGGGGTGATGTGAAGGGAGGACTGAGGACACTGATATAAAGGGGGGGTGATGTGAAGGGAGGACTGAGGACACTGATATAAAGGGGGGTGATGTGAAGGGAGGACTGAGGACACTGGTATAAAAGGGGGGGGTGATGTGAAGGGGGACTGAGGACACTGATATAAAGGGGGGGCTATGATGTGAAGGGAGGACTGAGGACACTGATATAAAGGGGGGGGTGATGTGAAGGAGGGACTGAGGACACTGATATAAAGGGGGGGGGGGTGATGTGAAGGAGGGACTGAGGACACTGATATAAAGGGGGGGGGTGATGTGAAGGGGGGACTGAGGACACTGATATAAAGGGGGGGGGTGATGTGAAGGAGGGACTGAGGACACTGATATAAAGGGGGGGGGTGATGTGAAGGGGGACTGAGGACACTGATATAAAGGGGGGCTATGATGTGAAGGGGGACTGAGGACACTGATATAAAGGGGGGGTGATGTGAAGGGGGGACTGAGGCCACTGATATAAAGGGGGGGGTGATGTGAAGGGGGACTGAGGACACTGATATAAAGGGGGGGGTGATGTGAAGGGGGACTGAGGACACTGATATAAAGGGGGGCTATGATGTGAAGGGGGACTGAGGACACTGATATAAAGGGGGGGTGATGTGAAGGGAGGACTGAGGACACTGGTATAAAAGGGGGGGGTGATGTGAAGGGAGGACTGAGGACACTGATATAAAGGGGGGGTGATGTGAAGGGAGGACTGAGGACACTGATATAAAGGGGGGGTGATGTGAAGGGGGGACTGAGGACACTGATATAAAGGGGGGGTGATGTGAAGGGGGGACTGAGGACACTGATATAAAGGGGGGGGTGATGTGAAGGGGGGACTGAGGACACTGATATAAAGGGGGGGTGATGTGAAGGGAGGACTGAGGACACTGATATAAAGGGGGGCTATGATGTGAAGGGGGACTGAGGACACTGATATAAAGGGGGGGTGATGTGAAGGGGGGACTGAGGCCACTGATATAAAGGGGGGGGGTGATGTGAAGGGGGACTGAGGACACTGATATAAAGGGGGGGGTGATGTGAAGGGGGACTGAGGACACTGATATAAAGGGGGGCTATGATGTGAAGGGGGACTGAGGACACTGATATAAAGGGGGGGTGATGTGAAGGGAGGACTGAGGACACTGGTATAAAAGGGGGGGGTGATGTGAAGGGAGGACTGAGGACACTGATATAAAGGGGGGGGCTATGATGTGAAGGGGGGACTGAGGACACTGATATAAAGGGGGGGTGATGTGAAGGGAGGACTGAGGACACTGGTATAAAAGGGGGGGGTGATGTGAAGGGGGACTGAGGACACTGATATAAAGGGGGGGGCTATGATGTGAAGGGGGGACTGAGGACACTGATATAAAGGGGGGCTATGATGTGAAGGGGGACTGAGGACACTGGTATAAAAGGGGGGGTGATGTGAAGGGAGGACTGAGGACACTGATATAAAGGGGGGGTGATGTGAAGGGGGACTGAGGACACTGATATAAAGGGGGGGTGTGAAGGGGGGACTGAGGGCACTGATATAAAGAGGGGGGCTATGATGTGAAGGGGGGACTGAGGACACTGATATAAAGGGGGGGTGTGAAGGGAGGACTGAGGACACTGATATAAAGAGGGGGGCTATGATGTGAAGGGGGGACTGAGGACACTGATATAAAGGGGGGGCTGTGATGTGACGGGGGACTGAGGACACTGATATAAAGGGGGGGGGTGATGTGAAGGGGGACTGAGGACACTGATATAAAGGGGGGGTGTGAAGGGGGGACTGAGGGCACTGATATAAAGAGGGGGGCTATGATGTGAAGGGGGGACTGAGGACACTGATATAAAGGAGGGGTGTGAAGGGAGGACTGAGGGCACTGATATAAAGAGGGGGGCTATGATGTGAAGGGGGGACTGAGGACACTGATATAAAGGGGGGGGGTGATGTGAAGGGGAACTGAGGACACTGATATAAAGGGGGTGTGATGTGAAGGGGGGACTGAGGGCACTGATATAAAGGGGGGGGGGGTGATGTGAAGGGGGGACTGAGGACACTGATATAAAGGGGGGTGATGTGAAGGGGGGACTGAGGACACTGATATAAAGGGGGGGGGTGATGTGAAGGGGGACTGAGGACACTGATATAAAGGGGGGGGTGATGTGAAGGGGGGACTGAGGACACTGATATAAAGGGGGGGGTGATGTGAAGGGGGACTGAGGACACTGATATAAAGGGGGGGGGCTATGATGTGAAGGGGGACTGAGGACACTGATATAAAGGGGGGTGATGTGAAGGAGGGACTGAGGACACTGATATAAAGGGGGGGGTGATGTGAAGGGGGGACTGAGGACACTGGTATAAAGGGGGGGGGGTGATGTGAAGGAGGGTCTGAGGACACTGATATAAAGGGGGGGGGGTGATGTGAAGGGGGGACTGAGGACACTGATATAAAGGGGGGGCTATGATGTGAAGGAGGGACTGAGGCCACTGATATAAAGGGGGGGCGGTGATGTGAAGGGGGGACTGAGGACACTGATATAAAGGGGGGGTGATGTGAAGGAGGGACTGAGGACACTGATATAAAGGGGGGGGTGATGTGAAGGGGGGACTGAGGACACTGATATAAAGGGGGGTGATGTGAAGGAGGGACTGAGGACACTGATATAAAGGGGGGGGGTGATGTGAAGGGGGGACTGAGGACACTGATATAAAGGGGGGGGTGATGTGAAGGAGGGACTGAGGACACTGATATAAAGGGGGGGCGGTGATGTGAAGGGGGGACTGAGGACACTGATATAAAGGGGGGGCGGTGATGTGAAGGGGGGACTGAGGACACTGATATAAAGGGGGGGTGATGTGAAGGAGGGACTGAGGACACTGATATAAAGGGGGGGGGGTGATGTGAAGGGGGGACTGAGGACACTGATATAAAGGGGGGGCGGTGATGTGAAGGGGGGACTGAGGACACTGATATAAAGGGGGTGTGATGTGAAGGGGGGACTGAGGACACTGATATAAAGGGGGGGTGATGTAAAGGGGGGACTGAGGACACTGATATAAAGGGGGGGTGATGTGAAGGGGGGACTGAGGACACTGATATAAAGGGGGGGTGATGTGAAGGGGGGACTGAGGACACTGATATAAAGGGGGGGTGATGTGAAGGGAGGACTGAGGACACTGGTATAAAAGGGGGGGGGTGATGTGAAGGGAGGACTGAGGACACTGATATAAAGGGGGGGGGGGTGATGTGAAGGAGGGACTGAGGACACTGATATAAAGGGGGGGGGGTGATGTGAAGGGAGGACTGAGGACACTGATATAAAGGGGGGGTGATGTGAAGGGAGGACTGAGGACACTGATATAAAGGGGGGGCGGTGATGTGAAGGGGGGACTGAGGACACTGATATAAAGGGGGGGCGGTGATGTGAAGGGGGGACTGAGGACACTGATATAAAGGGGGGGTGATGTGAAGGAGGGACTGAGGACACTGATATAAAGGGGGGGGGTGATGTGAAGGGGGGACTGAGGACACTGATATAAAGGGGGGGCGGTGATGTGAAGGGAGGACTGAGGACACTGATATAAAGGGGGGGTGATGTGAAGGGGGGACTGAGGACACTGATATAAAGGGGGGGTGATGTGAAGGGAGGACTGAGGACACTGGTATAAAAGGGGGGGGTGATGTGAAGGGGGACTGAGGACACTGATATAAAGGGGGGGTGATGTGAAGGGAGGACTGAGGACACTGATATAAAGGGGGGCTATGATGTGAAGGGGGACTGAGGACACTGATATAAAGGGGGGGTGATGTGAAGGGGGGACTGAGGACACTGATATAAAGGGGGGGTGATGTGAAGGGGGACTGAGGACACTGATATAAAGGGGGGGTGATGTGAAGGGGGGACTGAGGACACTGATATAAAGGGGGGGTGATGTGAAGGGAGGACTGAGGACACTGGTATAAAAGGGGGGGGGGTGATGTGAAGGGGGACTGAGGACACTGATATAAAGGGGGGGTGATGTGAAGGGGGGACTGAGGACACTGATATAAAGGGGGGGTGATGTGAAGGGAGGACTGAGGACACTGATATAAAGGGGGGCTATGATGTGAAGGGGGACTGAGGACACTGGTATAAAAGGGGGGGTGATGTGAAGGGAGGACTGAGGACACTGATATAAAGGGGGGTGATGTGAAGGGGGGACTGAGGACACTGATATAAAGGGGGGGTGATGTGAAGGGGGGACTGAGGACACTGATATAAAGGGGGGGTGATGTGAAGGGAGGACTGAGGACACTGATATAAAGGGGGGGTGATGTGAAGGGAGGACTGAGGACACTGATATAAAGGGGGGGTGATGTGAAGGGAGGACTGAGGACACTGATATAAAGGGGGGGTGATGTGAAGGGAGGACTGAGGACACTGATATAAAGGGGGGGCTATGATGTGAAGGGAGGACTGAGGACACTGATATAAAGGGGGGGGTGATGTGAAGGAGGGACTGAGGACACTGATATAAAGGGGGGGGGGTGATGTGAAGGGGGACTGAGGACACTGATATAAAGGGGGGCTATGATGTGAAGGGGGACTGAGGACACTGATATAAAGGGGGGGCTATGATGTGAAGGGAGGACTGAGGACACTGATATAAAGGGGGGGGTGATGTGAAGGAGGGACTGAGGACACTGATATAAAGGGGGGGGGGTGATGTGAAGGGGGACTGAGGACACTGATATAAAGGGGGGCTATGATGTGAAGGGGGACTGAGGACACTGATATAAAGGGGGGCTATGATGTGAAGGGGGGACTGAGGACACTGATATAAAGGGGGGGGGTGATGTGAAGGAGGGACTGAGGACACTGATATAAAGGGGGGGAGTGATGTGAAGGGGGACTGAGGACACTGATATAAAGGGGGGCTATGATGTGAAGGGGGACTGAGGACACTGATATAAAGGGGGGGTGATGTGAAGGGGGGACTGAGGCCACTGATATAAAGGGGGGGGTGATGTGAAGGGGGACTGAGGACACTGATATAAAGGGGGGGGTGATGTGAAGGGGGACTGAGGACACTGATATAAAGGGGGGCTATGATGTGAAGGGGGACTGAGGACACTGATATAAAGGGGGGGTGATGTGAAGGGAGGACTGAGGACACTGGTATAAAAGGGGGGGGTGATGTGAAGGGAGGACTGAGGACACTGATATAAAGGGGGGGTGATGTGAAGGGAGGACTGAGGACACTGATATAAAGGGGGGGTGATGTGAAGGGGGGACTGAGGACACTGATATAAAGGGGGGGTGATGTGAAGGGGGACTGAGGACACTGATATAAAGGGGGGGTGATGTGAAGGGGGGACTGAGGACACTGATATAAAGGGGGGGTGATGTGAAGGGGGGACTGAGGACACTGATATAAAGGGGGGGTGATGTGAAGGGGGGACTGAGGACACTGATATAAAGGGGGGCTATGATGTGAAGGGGGACTGAGGACACTGGTATAAAAGGGGGGGTGATGTGAAGGGAGGACTGAGGACACTGATATAAAGGGGGGGTGATGTGAAGGGAGGACTGAGGACACTGATATAAAGGGGGGCTATGATGTGAAGGGGGACTGAGGACACTGATATAAAGGGGGGGTGATGTGAAGGGGGGACTGAGGCCACTGATATAAAGGGGGGGGGTGATGTGAAGGGGGACTGAGGACACTGATATAAAGGGGGGGGTGATGTGAAGGGGGACTGAGGACACTGATATAAAGGGGGGCTATGATGTGAAGGGGGACTGAGGACACTGATATAAAGGGGGGGTGATGTGAAGGGAGGACTGAGGACACTGGTATAAAAGGGGGGGGTGATGTGAAGGGAGGACTGGGGACACTGATATAAAGGGGGGGGCTATGATGTGAAGGGGGGACTGAGGACACTGATATAAAGGGGGGCTATGATGTGAAGGGGGACTGAGGACACTGGTATAAAAGGGGGGGTGATGTGAAGGGAGGACTGAGGACACTGATATAAAGGGGGGGTGATGTGAAGGGGGACTGAGGACACTGATATAAAGGGGGGGTGTGAAGGGGGGACTGAGGGCACTGATATAAAGAGGGGGGCTATGATGTGAAGGGGGGACTGAGGACACTGATATAAAGGGGGGGTGTGAAGGGAGGACTGAGGACACTGATATAAAGAGGGGGGCTATGATGTGAAGGGGGGACTGAGGACACTGATATAAAGGGGGGGCTGTGATGTGACGGGGGACTGAGGACACTGATATAAAGGGGGGGGGTGATGTGAAGGGAGGACTGAGGACACTGATATAAAGGGGGGGTGATGTGAAGGGGGGACTGAGGACACTGATATAAAGGGGGGGGCTATGATGTGAAGGGGGACTGAGGACACTGATATAAAGGGGGGGTGATGTGAAGGGGAACTGAGGACACTGATATAAAGGGGGGGGGGGGGGTGATGTGAAGGGGGGACTGAGGACACTGATATAAAGGGGGGGTGATGTGAAGGGGGGACTGAGGACACTGATATAAAGGGGGGGTGATGTGAAGGGGGGACTGAGGACACTGATATAAAGGGGGGGTGATGTGAAGGGGGGACTGAGGCCACTGATATAAAGGGGGGCTATGATGTGAAGGGGGACTGAGGACACTGATATAAAGGGGGGGTGATGTGAAGGGAGGACTGAGGACACTGATATAAAGGGGGGGTGATGTGAAGGGGGGACTGAGGACACTGATATAAAGGGGGGCTATGATGTGAAGGGAGGACTGAGGACACTGATATAAAGGGGGGGTGATGTGAAGGGAGGACTGAGGACACTGATATAAAGGGGCGGTGATGTGAAGGGAGGACTGAGGACACTGGTATAAAAGGGGGGGTGATGTGAAGGGAGGACTGAGGACACTGATATAAAGGGGGGGTGATGTGAAGGGAGGACTGAGGACACTGATATAAAGGGGGGGGTGATGTGAAGGGAGGACTGAGGACACTGATATAAAGGGGGGGGTGATGTGAAGGAGGACTGAGGACACTGATATAAAGGGGGGGTGATGTGAAGGGAGGACTGAGGACACTGATATAAAGGGGGGGTGATGTGAAGGGGGACTGAGGACACTGATATAAAGGGGGGCTATGATGTGAAGGGAGGACTGAGGACACTGATATAAAGGGGGGGTGATGTGAAGGGAGGACTGAGGACACTGATATAAAGGGGGGCTATGATGTGAAGGGGGACTGAGGACACTGGTATAAAAGGGGGGGTGATGTGAAGGAGGGACTGAGGACACTGATATAAAGGGGGGGCGGTGATGTGAAGGGAGGACTGAGGACACTGATATAAAGGGGGGGTGATGTGAAGGGAGGACTGAGGACACTGATATAAAGGGGGGGTGATGTGAAGGGGGGACTGAGGACACTGATATAAAGGGGGGGTGATGTGAAGGAGGGACTGAGGACACTGGTATAAAGGGGGGGTGATGTGAAGGGGGGACTGAGGACACTGATATAAAGGGGGGGGTGATGTGAAGGGGGGACTGAGGACACTGATATAAAGGGGGGGGTGATGTGAAGGGGGGACTGAGGACACTGGTATAAAGGGGGGGTGATGTGAAGGGGGGACTGAGGACACTGATATAAAGGGGGGGGTGATGTGAAGGGGGGACTGAGGACACTGGTATAAAGGGGGGGTGATGTGAAGGGGGGACTGAGGACACTGGTATAAAGGGGGGGTGATGTGAAGGGAGGACTGAGGACACTGATATAAAGGGGGGCTATGATGTGAAGGGGGACTGAGGACACTGGTATAAAAGGGGGGGTGATGTGAAGGGGGACTGAGGACACTGGTATAAAGGGGGGGTGATGTGAAGGGGGGACTGAGGACACTGATATAAAGGGGGGAAGAAGGAAGAAGATGGTACTGCTCGGACCCCGGTGTATTTTGATCCAGTATGGGGGGTGATGATGAGAATGTGATCCGTGGCACACAGCCCTATTTGGAGTGGGTGGGCGGGGACTGTGGGGTAGGAGGGTGGAATGGGGGAGGAAGCCTGGTATAAGGGGGTGGAATTAGGGTGACAGTTAGGTATAAGGGGGTGGAAGCCTGGTATAAAGGGGGTGGAATAGGGGTGCCAGCCTGGTATAAGAAGACAGAATAGGGGTGCCAGCCTGGTATAAGGGGGTGTAATGGGGGTGCCAGCCTGGAATAAGGAGGAGGAATGGGGTGCCAGCCTGGTATAAGGGGGTGGAATGGGGGTACCAGTCTGGTACAAGCAGGCAGAAAAGGGGTGCCAGCCTGATATAAGGGGTGGAATGGAGGCACCAGCCTGGTATAAGGGGGGGGGATGAGGGTGCCAGCCTGGTATAAGGTGGTGGAATAGGGGTGCAAGTCTGGTATAAGGAGGATGAATAGGGGTGCCAGCCTGGTATAAAGATGTAGAATAGGGGTGCCAGCCTGGTATAAGGGGTGGAATGGGGGTGCCAGCCTGGTATAAGGGGGTGAAATTAGGGTACCAGTCTGGTATAAGGAGGTGGAATGGGGTGCCAGCCTGATATAAGAGGGTGGAATGGGGGTGCCAGCCCTCAGTATAAGTGGGTGGAATGGAGGTGCCAGCCTGGTATAAGGAGGTGCAATAGGGGTGCCAGTGTGATATAAGAGGGTGGAATGGAGGTGCCAGCCTGGAATAAGGAGGTGGAATAGGGGTACCTGCCTGGTATAAGGGGGTGGAATGGGGGTGCCAGCCTGGTATAAGAAGGTGGAATGGAAATGGAGGTGCCAGCCTGTTAATGGGGTGGACTGGGGGTGTCAGCCTGGTTTAAGAGGGTGGAATAGGGGTACCAGCTTGGTATAAGAAGACGCAATAGGGGTGCCAGCCTGGTATAAGGAGGTGGAATTGGGATACCAGCCTGGTATAAGGGGGTGGAATAGGGGTGCCAGCCTGGTATAAGGAGGTGGATTAGGGGTGCCAGCCTGGTATAAAGGGGTGGAAAAGGGGTGTCAGCCTAATATAAGGGGGTGGAATGGAGGTGCCAGCCTGGTATAAGGGGGTGCAATAGGGGTGCCAGCCTGGTATAAGGAGGTGGAATAGGGGTGCCAGCCTGGTAGAAGTAGGTGGAATAGGGGTGCCAGCCTGGTATAAGTAGGTGGAATAGGGGTGCCAGCCTGGTATAAGGAGGTGGAATAGGGGTGCCAGCCTGGTATAAGGAGGTGGAATAGGGGTGCCAGCCTGGTATAAGGAGGTGCAATAGGGGTGCCAGTGTGATATAAGAGGGTGGAATGGGGGTGCCAGTCTGGTATAAGGAGGTGGAATGGAGGTGCCAGCCTCATATAAGAGGGTGGAATGGAGGTGCCAGCTTGGTATAAGAAGGTGGAATAGGGGTGCCAGCCTGGTATAAGGGGGTGGAATAGGGGTGCCAGCCTGGTATAAGGAGGTGGATTAGGGGTGCCAGCCTAGTATAAGGAAGTGGAATAGGGGTGCCAGCCTGGTATAAGGAGGTGGATTAGGGGTGCCAGCCTAGTATAAGGAAGTGGAATAGGGGTGCCGACCTTGTATAAGGGGTGGAATGAAGGTGCCAGGCTGGTATAAGGGGGTGGAATAGGGGTGCCAGCCTGGTATAAGGAGGTGGAATAGGGGTGCCAGCCTGGTATAAGGAGGTGGAATAGGGGTGCCAGGCTGGTATAAGGAGGTGGAATAGGGGTGCCAGCCTGGTATAAGGAGGTGGAATAGGGGTGCCAGCCTGGTATTAGGAGGTGTAATAGGGGTGCCAGCCTGGTATAAGGAGGTGGAATAGGGGTGCCAGCCTGGTATAAGGAGGTGGAATAGGGGTGCCAGCCTGGTATAAGGAGGTGGAATAGGGGTGCCAGCCTGGTATAAGGAGGTGGAATAGGGGTGCCAGCCTGGTATAAGGAGGTGGAATAGGGGTGCCAGCCTGGTATAAGGAGGTGGAATAGGGGTGCCAGCCTGGTATTAGGAGGTGTAATAGGGGTGCCAGCCTGGTATAAGGAGGTGGAATAGGGGTGCCAGCCTGGTATAAGGAGGTGGAATAGGGGTGCCAGCCTGGTATAAGGAGGTGGAATAGGGGTGCCAGCCTGGTATAAGGAGGTGGAAACGGGGTGTCAGCCTAATATAAGGGGGTGGAATAGGGGTGCCACCCTGGTATAAGGAGGTGGAAAAGGGGTACCAGCCTGGTATTAGGAGGTGTAATAGGGGTGCCAGCCTGGTATAAGGAGGTGGAATGGAGGTGCCAGCCTGGTATAAGGAGGTGGAATAGGGGTGCCAGCCTCGTATAAGGAGGTGGAAAAGGGGTACCAGCCTGGTATTAGGAGGTGTAATAGGGGTGCCAGCCTGGTATAAGGAGGTGGAATCGGGGTGCCAGCCTGGTATAAGGAGGTGGAAAAGGGGTACCAGCCTGGTATTAGGAGGTGTAATAGGGGTGCCAGCCTGGTATAAGGAGGTGGAATCGGGGTGCCAGCCTGGTATAAGGAGGTGGAATGGAGGTGCCAGCCTGGTATAAGGAGGTGGAATGGAGGTGCCAGCCTGGTATAAGGAGGTGGAAAAGGGGTACCAGCCTGGTATTAGGAGGTGTAATAGGGGTGCCAGCCTGGTATAAGGAGGTGGAATCGGGGTGCCAGCCTGGTATAAGGAGGTGGAAAAGGGGTACCAGCCTGGTATTAGGAGGTGTAATAGGGGTGCCAGCCTGGTATAAGGAGGTGGAATGGAGGTGCCAGCCTGGTATAAGGAGGTGGAATGGAGGTGCCAGCCTGGTATTAGGAGGTGGTATAGGGGTGCCAGGCTGGTATAAGGAGGTGGAATCGGGGTGCCAGCCTGGTATAAGGAGGTGGAATGGAGGTGCCAGCCTGGTATTAGGAGGTGGTATAGGGGTGCCAGGCTGGTATACTTTGTGGACGTTGGGGGTGCAGTGCCGCCCCATGCGTCGCTCTCTCTGCTCTTCTCCTTAATTGATGTTTTGCATCTCAGACTGGATTTGTATAAATGATTTTCATGTCATTCGATCGTCTGTAGGATGGACTGACCCCCCGCGGTGCTAACATCTGACATCTCCCCAGGTGACGGTACAGGCGCCTCTCTCTCAGGTCGGGTCATGTCAGATGACCCCGGAAAATTCTGTGTGACCCCACTGCAGTATACAGGGGGGGGGGGGGTCAGGGGGATATAGGGAGTTCATATCCAGGGGTAAGTGATTCACAGGGTACAGAAGACAGGTGTGATGCTTGGAATGCAGGGGTAAGGATTATGTGATGCACAGAATGCAGGGGTAAGGATTATGTGATGCTTGGAATGCAGGGGTAAGGGTTAGGTGATGTGCAGTTGAGGGGTGAGGAGTAGGTGATGAATGGAGTGCAGAGGTCAGGAGTGATGTACAGAGTGCAGGAGTCAGGAGTAAGTGATGATGGGAGTGCAGAGGTCAGGAGTGACACACACAGTGCAGGGGTCAATATATTACTCCTGACCCCGGCACTCTTTTGCAACTCCTGACCTCTGCACTCTATTTATCACTTACTCCTGACCCTTGCACTGTGTGTGTAAGTGAGGAATAAAATGCACAGGAGTGGCACACACAGGAGTGATGTACAGAGTGCAGGGATCAGGAGTAAGTAATGTAGAATGTGAAGGGGGCCGGAGTGATGTTTAGAGTGCAGGGGTGAGGAGTAAGTAACATAGAACATGCAGGGGTCAGAAGTGATGTACAGAGTGCAAAGGTCAGGAGTAATGTAGAATGTGCAGAGGTCAAGAGTGATGTTCAGAGTGCAGGGGTCAGGAGTAAGTAACATAGAATGTTTCTTGTTAAAAAAAGTAACATAGAATGTGCAGGGGTCAGGAGTGATGTATAGAGTGCAGGGGTCAGGAGTACGTCATGTAGAATGTGCAGGGGTCAGGAGTGATGTACAGAGCGCAGAGGTCAGGAGTAATTTAGAATGTGCAGAGGTCAAGAGTGATGTACAGAGTACAAAGGTCAGAAGTACGCAATGTAGAATGTGCAGGGGTCAGGAGTGATGTACAGAGCGCAGGGGTCAGGAGTGATGTACAGAGTGCAGGGGTCAGGAGTAAGTAATGTAGAATAGTGCAGGGGTCAGGAGTGACATACAGAGTGCAAAGGTCAGGAGTGATGTAGAATGTGCAGGGGACATGAGTGATGTACGGGAGTGCAGGGGTCAGGAGTAAGTAACATAGAATGTGCAGGGATCAGGAGTGATGTAGAATGTGCAGGCGTCAGGAGTGTTGTACAGAATGTAGGGGTCAGGAGTAAGTAATGTAGAATAGTGCAGGGGTCAGGAATGATGTACAGAGTACAGGGGTCAGGAGTGATGTACAGAGTGCAGGGGTCAGGAGTGATGTACAGAGTGCAAAGGTCAGGAGTAATGTAGAATGTGCAGGGGTAGGAGTGATGTGCAGAGTGCAGGGGTCAGGAGTAAGTAAAATAGAATGTGCAGGGATCAGGAGTGATGTAGAATGTGCAGGGGTCAGGAGTGTTGTACAGAATGTAGGGGTCAGGAGTAAGTAATGTAGAATAGTGCAGGGGTCAGGAATGATGTACAGAGTGCAGGGGTCAGGAGTGATGTGCAGAGTGCAGGGGTCAGGAGTGATGTGCAGAGTGCAGGGGTCAGGAGTAAGTAAAATAGAATGTGCAGGGATCAGGAGTGATGTGTAGAGTGCAGAGGTCAGGGGTAAGTAATGTAGAATAGTGCAGGGATCAGGAGTGATGTACAGAGTGCAGGGGTCAGGGTTTATGTACAGAGTGCAGGGGTCAGGAGTGTTGTACAGAGTGCAGGGGTCAGGGGTGATTTATAGAGTGCAGAGGTCTGGAGTAAGTAATTTAGAAGGTGCAGGGGTCAGGAGTGATGTACAGAGTGCAGGGGTCAGGAGTGATGTACAGAGTGCAGGGGTCAGGAGTGACGTACAGAGTGCAGGGGTCAGGAGTGTTGTACAGAGTGTCGGGGTCAGGAGTAATGTAGAATGTGCAGGGGTCAGGAGTGATTTGCAAAGTGCAGGGGTCAGGAGTAAGTAACATAGAATGTGCAGGGATCAGGAGTGATGTATAGAGTGCAGGGGTCAGGAGTAAGTAATGTAGAATAGTGCAGGGGTCAGGAGTGTTGTACAGAGTGCAGGGGTCAGGAGTAAGTAATGTAGAATAGTGCAGGGCTCAGAAGTGTTGTACAGAGTGCAGGGGTCAGGGGTGATGTACAGTGTGCCGGGGTCAGGAGTGATGTACAGAGTGCAAAGGTCAGGAGTAAGTAATGTAGAATAGTGCAGGGGTCAGGAATGATGTACAGAGTGCAGGGGTCAGCAATGATGTACAGAGTGCAGGGGTCAGGAGTGATGTACAGAGTGCAAAGGTCAGGAGTAATGTAGAATGTGCAGGGGTAGGAGTGATGTGCAGAGTGCAGGGGTCAGGAGTAAGTAACATAGAATGTGCAGGGATCAGGAGTGATGTATAGAGTGCAGAGGTCAGGAGTGTTGTACAGAGTGCAGAGGTCAGGGGTAAGTAATGTAGAATAGTGCAGGGATCAGGAGTGATGTACAGAGTGCAGGGGTCAGGAGTGTTGTACAGAGTGCAGGGGTCAGGAGTGATGTACAGAGTGCAGGGGCCAGGAGTGACGTACAGAGTGCAGGGGTCAGGAGTGTTGTACAGAGTGCAGGGGTCAGGAGTGTTGCACAGAGTGCCGGGGTCAGGAGTAATGTAGAATGTGCAGGGGTCAGGAGTGATTTGCAAAGTGCAGGGGTCAGGAGTAAGTAACATAGAATGTGCAGGGATCAGGAGTGATGTATAGAGTGCAGAGGTCAGGAGTGTTGTACAGAGTGCAGAGGTCAGGGGTAAGTAATGTAGAATAGTGCAGGGATCAGGAGTGATGTACAGAGTGCAGGGGTCAGGAGTGATGTACAGAGTGCAGGGGCCAGGAGTGACGTACAGAGTGCAGGGGTCAGGAGTGTTGTACAGAGTGCAGGGGTCAGGAGTGTTGCACAGAGTGCCGGGGTCAGGAGTAATGTAGAATGTGCAGGGGTCAGGAGTGATTTGCAAAGTGCAGGGGTCAGGAGTAAGTAACATAGAATGTGCAGGGATCAGGAGTGATGTATAGAGTGCAGGGGTCAGGAGTAAGTAATGTAGAATAGTGCAGGGGTCAGGAGTGTTGTACAGAGTGCAGGGGTCAGGAGTAAGTAATGCAGAATAGTGCAGGGATCAGGAGTGATGTACAGAGTGCAGGGGTCAGGGTTTATGTACAGAGTGCAGGGGTCAGGAGTGTTGTACAGAGTGCAGGGGTCAGGGGTGATTTATAGAGTGCAGAGGTCTGGAGTAAGTAATTTAGAATGTGCAGGGGTCAGGATTGATGTACAGAGTGCAGGGGTCAGGAGTGATGTACAGAGTGCAGGGGTCAGGAGTGACGTACAGAGTGCAGGGGTCAGGAGTGTTGTACAGAGTGTCGGGGTCAGGAGTAATGTAGAATGTGCAGGGGTCAGGAGTGATTTGCAAAGTGCAGGGGTCAGGAGTAAGTAACATAGAATGTGCAGGGATCAGGAGTGATGTATAGAGTGCAGGGGTCAGGAGTAAGTAATGTAGAATAGTGCAGGGGTCAGGAGTGTTGTACAGAGTGCAGGGGTCAGGAGTAAGTAATGTAGAATAGTGCAGGGCTCAGAAGTGTTGTACAGAGTGCAGGGGTCAGGGGTGATGTACAGTGTGCCAGGGTCAGGAGTGATGTACAGAGTGCAAAGGTCAGGAGTAAGTAATGTAGAATAGTGCAGGGGTCAGGAATGATGTACAGAGTGCAGGGGTCAGGAATGATGTACAGAGTGCAGGGGTCAGGAGTGATGTACAGATTGCAAAGGTCAGGAGTAATGTAGAATGTGCAGGGGTAGGAGTGATGTGCAGAGTGCAGGGGTCAGGAGTAAGTAACATAGAATGTGCAGGGATCAGGAGTGATGTATAGAGTGCAGAGGTCAGGAGTGTTGTACAGAGTGCAGAGGTCAGGGGTAAGTAATGTAGAATAGTGCAGGGATCAGGAGTGATGTACAGAGTGCAGGGGTCAGGAGTGTTGTACAGAGTGCAGGGGTCAGGAGTGATGTACAGAGTGCAGGGGCCAGGAGTGACGTACAGAGTGCAGGGGTCAGGAGTGTTGTACAGAGTGCAGGGGTCAGGAGTGTTGTACAGAGTGCAGGGGTCAGGAGTGTTGCACAGAGTGCCGGGGTCAGGAGTAATGTAGAATGTGCAGGGGTCAGGAGTGATGTACAGAGTGCAAAGGTCAGGAGTAAGTAATGTAGAATAGTGCAGGGGTCAGGAATAATGTATAGAGTGCAGGGGTCAGGAGAGACATACAGAGTGCAGGGGTCATGAGTGATGTGCAGAGTGCAGGGGTCAAGAGTAAGTAACATAGAATGTGCAGGGATTTGGAGTGATGTATAGAGTGCAGGGGTCATGAGTGTTGTAAAGAGTGCAGAAGTCAGGAGTAAGTAATTTTGAATTTGCAGGGGTCAGGAGAGTTGTACAGAATGCAGGGATCAGGAGTGAGTAATGTAGAATAGTACAGGGGTCAGGAGTGTTGTACAGAGCGCAGGGGTCAGGAGTAAGTAATGTAGAATGTGCAGGGGTCAGGAGTGTTGTACAGAATGTAGGGGTCAGGAGAGTTGTACAGAATGCAGGGATCAGGAGTATGTAATGTAGAATAGTGCAGGGGTCAGGAGTGTTGTACAGAGCGCAGGGGTCAGGAGTAAGTAATGTAGAATGTGCAGGGGTCAGGAGTGTTGTACAGAGGGCAGGGGTCAGGAGTAAGTACTGTAGAATAGTGCAGGGATCAGGAATGATGTATAGAGTGCAGGGGTCAGGAGTGATGTACAGAGTGCAAAGGTCAGGAGTAATGTAGAATTTGCAGGGGTCAGGAGGGATGTGCAGAGTGCAGGGGTTGGGAGTAAGTAACATGGAATGTGCAGGGATCAGGAGTGATGTATAGAGTGCAGGGGTCAGGAGTAAGTAACATAGAATGTGCAGGGGTCAGGAGTGTTGTACAGAGTGCAGAGGTCAGGAGTAAGTAATGTAGAAAAGTGCAGGGCTCAGGAGTGATGTATAGAGTGCAGGGGTGGGGGTTTATGTACAGAGTGCAGGGGTCAGGAGTAAGTTATGTATAATGTGCAGGGGTCAGGAGTGTTGCACAGAGTCCAGGGCTCAGGAGTAAGTAATGTAGAATAGTGCAGGGGTCAGGATTGATGTATAGAGTGCAGGGGTCAGGGTTTATGTACAGAGTGCAGAGGCCAGGAGTAAGTAATAAAAAATGTGAAGGGGTCAGGAGTATTGTACAGAGTGCAGAGGTCAGTAATAAGGAATGTAGACTAGTGCAGGGGTCAGGAGTGTTGTACAGAGTGCAGGGGTCAGGAGGAAGTAATGTAGAATAGTGCAGGGGTCAGGGGTGTTGTACAGAGTGCAGGGGTCAAGAGTGATGTACAGAGTGCAGGGGTCAGGAGTAAGTAATGTAGAATAGTGCAGGGATTTGGAGTGATGTATAGAGTGCAGGGGTCAGGAGTGATGTATAGAGTGCAGAGGTCAGGAGCAAGTAATGTAGAATAGTACAGGGGTCAGGAGTGTTGTACAGAGCGCAGGGGTCAGGAGTAAGTAATGTAGAATGTGCAGGGGTCAGGAGTGTTGTACAGATTGCAGGGGTCAGGAGTACCTCATGTAGAATGTGCAGGGGTCAGGAGTAAGTAATGTATAATGTGCAGGCGTCAGGAGTGACTTACAGAATGCAGGGGTCAGGAGTTATGTACAGTGTGCAAAGGTCAGAAGTAAGCAATGTACAATGTGCAGGGGTCAGGAGTGAGTAATGTAGAATAGTGCAGGGGTCAGGAGTGATGTACAGAATGCAGGGGCCAGGAGTAAGTAATGTAGAATGTGCAAGTGTCAGGAGAGTTGTACAGAATGCAGGGATCAGGAGTGAGTAATGTAGAATAGTGCAGGGGTCAGGAGTGATATACAGAGTGCAGAGATCAGGAGTGATGTACAGAGTCAGTGACCCTGCCTGGTGATTCTTGACCCCTCAGTGACCCTGACTGGTAATTCCTGACCCAGCAGTGACCCTGACTGGTGATTCTTGACCCAGCAGTGACCCTGACTGGAGATTCTTGACCCGGCAGTGACCCTGACTGGTAATTCCTGACCCAGCAGTGACCCTGACTGGTAATTCCTGACCCAGCAGTGACCCTGACTGGTGATTCTTGACCCGGCAGTGACCCTGACTGGTGATTCTTGAGCAGCAGTGACCCTGACTTGTGATTCTTGACCCAGCAGTGACCCTGACTTGTGATTCTTGACCCAGCAGTGACCCTAACTGGTGATTTTTGACCCGGCAGTGACCCTGACTTGTGATTCTTGACCCGGCAGTGACCCTGACTGGTGATTCTTGACCCAGCAGTGACCCTAACTGGTGATTTTTGACCCAGCAGTGACCCTGACTTGTGATTCTTGACCCGGCAGTGACTCTCCTGACTGGTGACACCTGACCCAGCAGTGACCCTGACTGGG
The DNA here is from genome assembly GCF_042186555.1 of Aquarana catesbeiana. Classification (NCBI taxonomy): domain Eukaryota; kingdom Metazoa; phylum Chordata; class Amphibia; order Anura; family Ranidae; genus Aquarana; species Aquarana catesbeiana. The sequence goes on along the minus strand of NC_133328.1, from coordinate 652,456,318 downwards.
GACTCTTGACCCTGCAGTGACCTTGTTTGGTGATCTCTGGCCTGCAATGATGTGTGGATGACACCTGAAGTGACCTTGTTTTTTTGGCCCTCTAACCTTGCATTGACCCTGTCTGGTCACTCTTGATCCAACAGTGACCTTTCCTGACCCCAAAGTGATCTTTTCTGATTGGTTGTCGCTTCTCTTCCAGTCATTCTCTGCCATTTCCTGAAGCTCATTTGCCCCATCTGATGCCCCAGGATACACATCCATTGGTCATCAATCACTTAGATAATGCGGGATCTCTGGGTGACGTGTCAGGGACTGTGGTCCCCTCATGGAGCGCTAATCCATAGGACGGTGAGGGTGCATTATTACGGCAAGTCGTTGGGTACTAATAAGAGCCCCTCATAGGGATCAAACAGAGAGATTGCCCATAATGACCCCTTTCACATACTAGGTGGCAATGTCATGCTGGCCCCATGCTTGGTGCCCACCACACATGGCAAACCCTCCCACATGGCCCCATCTAGAAGACATACAACCGCCATCCATTCAGGGGTACTCACCACCGAGAAGTTCATTGGGCCACACTCCTGGTTCCGATAACGGCACTCCAAGATCATTTGGTCCATAGAATGCCCAGTCCGGTCATAGAACTCCAGCATGTTGACCTTCACGGATGTGAACTCCTTGTTCGTCAGATTGAGGCTGTCAATGGCCCCGCTCTTGTTGTCCCCCCAGCCCAGGAACCTGTCCAGCCACTCCAGGTCATTGCGGGTCAGCTGGCTCTTCCGGAATTTGTTATAATTGCAGATAGTGATGGCTGGGAAGGTCATGAGTTGGCTTTCCTCCTCATCCAAAGTGGTGACATGGTGGAACTCCGAGTAGTAGATGATTCGGTCGGCCACTTGGAAGAGGAAGCAGCCGAGGGACGCCAGGAAGGCGCAAGCCCAGAACACCCGGCGCGGGGTCACCCCTCCTGGCAGGAAGACATGGCTGATTCCGTGAAGCGTTGAGTTACCGGCGAAGGTGGCTAGGTCAGAAGCCTTCAAATCGCTCTCCTCTTCCTCAGCTCCCTGTGGGGGTTTCAGGATATCCATTGGGGAGAGGCTGGGACTCCTATGTCCGGGGAGAGGCTGGGACTCCTATGTCAGGGGAGAGGCTGGGACTCTTCTGTCCGGAGAGAGGCTGGGACTCTTCTGTCCGGGGAGAGGCTGGGACTCCTCTGTCTGGGGAGAGGCTGAGACTCCTCTGTCCGGGGAGAGGCTGGGACTCCTCTGTCCAGGGAGAGGCTGGGACTCCTCTGTCTGGGGAGAGGCTGGGACTCTTCTGTCCGGGGAGAGGCTGGGACTTCTATGTCAGGGGAGAGGCTGAGACTCCTCTGTCCGGGGAGAGGCTGGGACTCTTCTGTCTGGGGAGAGGCTGGGACTCTTCTGTCCGGGAAGAGGCTGGGACTCCTATGTCAGGGGAGAGGCTGGGACTCCTCTGTCTGGGGAGAGGCTGAGACTCCTCTGTCCGGGGAGAGGCTGGGACTCCTCTGTCCGGGGAGAGGCTGGGACTCTTCTTTCTGTCCGGGGTAAGGCTGGGACTCTTCTGTCTGGGGAGAGGCTGGGACTCTTCTGTCCGGGGAGAGGCTGGGACTCTTCTGTCTGGGGAGAGGCTGGGACTCTTCTGTCTGGGGAGAGGCTGGGACTCTTCTGTCTGGGGAGAGGCTGGGACTCTTCTGTCTGGGGAGAGACTGGGACTCTTCTGTCTGGGGAGAGACTGGGACTCTTCTTTCTGTCCGGGGAGAGGCTGGGACTCTTCTGTCTGGGGAGAGGCTGGGACTCTTCTGTCCGGGGAGAGGTTGGGACTCTTCTGTCCGGGGAGAGGCTGGGACTCTTCTGTCTGGGGAGAGGTTGGGACTCTAATGTCCGGGAACAGGCTGGGACTCTTCTGTCCGGGGAGAGGCTGGGACTCTTCTGTCTGGGGAGAGGCTGGGACTCTTCTGTCCGGGGAGAAGCTGGGACTCTTCTGTCCGGGGAGAGGCTGGGACTCTTCTTTCTGCCCGGGGAGAGGCTGGGACTCTTCTGTCTGGGGAGAGGTTGGGACTCTTCTGTCCAGGGAGAGGTTGGGACTCTTCTGTCCAGGGAGAGGTTGGGACTCTTCTTTCTGCCCGGGGAGAGGCTGGGACTCTTCTGTCTGGGGAGAGGTTGGGACTCTTCTGTCCGGGGAGAGGCTGGGACTCTTCTTTCTGCCCGGGGAGAGGCTGGGACTCTTCTGTCTGGGGAGAGGTTGGGACTCTTCTGTCCAGGGAGAGGTTGGGACTCTTCTGTCCGGGGAGAGGTTGGGACTCTTCTGTCCGGGGAGAGGTTGGGACTCTTCTGTCCAGGGAGAGGTTGGGACTCTTCTGTCCAGGGAGAGGCTGGGACTCTTCTGTCCGGGGAGAGGTTGGGACTCTTCTGTCCGGGGAGAGGTTGGGACTCTTCTGTCCGGGGAGAGGCTGGGACTCTTCTGTCTGGGGAGAGGCTGGGACTCTTCTGTCCGGGGAGAGGTTGGGACTCTTCTGTCTGGGGAGAGGCTGGGACTCTTCTGTCTGGGGAGAGGCTGGGACTCTTCTGTCTGGGGAGAGGCTGGGACTCTTCTGTCCGGGGAGAGGTTGGGACTCTTCTGTCTGGGGAGAGGTTGGGACTCTTCTGTCCGGGGAGAGGCTGGGACTCTTCTGTCCGGGGAGAGGTTGGGACTCTTCTGTCTGGGGAGAGGTTGGGACTCTTCTGTCCGGGGAGAGGCTGGGACTCTTCTGTCCGGGGAGAGGCTGGGACTCTTCTGTCCGGGGAGAGGCTGGGACTCTTCTGTCCGGGGAGAGGTTGGGACTCTTCTGTCCGGGGAGAGGTTGGGACTCTTCTGTCTGGGGAGAGGCTGGGACTCTTCTGTCCGGGGAGAGGTTGGGACTCTTCTGTCCGGGGAGAGGCTGGGACTCTTCTGTCCGGGGAGAGGTTGGGACTCTTCTGTCTGGGGAGAGGTTGGGACTCTTCTGTCCGGGGAGAGGCTGGGACTCTTCTGTCCGGGGAGAGGCTGGGACTCTTCTGTCCGGGGAGAGGCTGGGACTCTTCTGTCCGGGGAGAGGTTGGGACTCTTCTGTCTGGGGAGAGGCTGGGACTCTTCTGTCCGGGGAGAGGTTGGGACTCTTCTGTCCGGGGAGAGGCTGGGACTCTTCTGTCCGGGGAGAGGTTGGGACTCTTCTGTCTGGGGAGAGGTTGGGACTCTTCTGTCCGGGGAGAGGCTGGGACTCTTCTGTCCGGGGAGAGGCTGGGACTCTTCTGTCCGGGGAGAGGCTGGGACTCTTCTGTCCGGGGAGAGGTTGGGACTCTTCTGTCCGGGGAGAGGCTGGGACTCTTCTGTCCGGGGAGAGGTTGGGACTCTTCTGTCCGGGGAGAGGTTGGGACTCTTCTGTCTGGGGAGAGGCTGGGACTCTTCTGTCTGGGGAGAGGCTGGGACTCTTCTGTCCGGGGAGAGGTTGGGACTCTTCTGTCTGGGGAGAGGTTGGGACTCTTCTGTCTGGGGAGAGGCTGGGACTCTTCTGTCCGGGGAGAGGTTGGGACTCTTCTGTCCGGGGAGAGGCTGGGACTCTTCTGTCCGGGGAGAGGTTGGGACTCTTCTGTCTGGGGAGAGGCTGGGACTCTTCTGTCCGGGGAGAGGTTGGGACTCTTCTGTCCGGGGAGAGGCTGGGACTCTTCTGTCCGGGGAGAGGTTGGGACTCTTCTGTCTGGGGAGAGGCTGGGACTCTTCTGTCCGGGGAGAGGTTGGGACTCTTCTGTCCGGGGAGAGGCTGGGACTCTTCTGTCCGGGGAGAGGTTGGGACTCTTCTGTCCGGGGAGAGGTTGGGACTCTTCTGTCTGGGGAGAGGCTGGGACTCTTCTGTCTGGGGAGAGGTTGGGACTCCTCTTTATAGGAAGTTTGGCGTAGTCTGCAGGATGGTGAAGGGGTCCCGGTGACTGCAGTAGACCGGCAGGGAGCGGACGCCCAAGTGTCTGATGGGATTCTGCTGAAGTTTGATGTCTCTGAACATGCGGTCTGAGAGTGAGGAGGAGGAGGGGCGATGCTATTAGAGTGGATGGAGGACCACAGAGGCACCAATAATGGATGTCAGAAACCAAATACTTTGCATCCACAGAGCCCGGGGGAGGGGGAGCCGAGAGAACGAGGAACCGATAACCTGAGATAATTCAGAATGTGAGAATAATGAACGTATCTTCACATCCCACATACAATGACCAACCCAACCCACAGATACCGAGATCTGACCCATACCGAGATCCCATCCATACCGAGATCTGACCGATACCGAGATCCCATCCATACTGAGATCTGACCGATACCGAGATCTGACCGATACCGAGATCCCATCCATACTGAGATCTGACCGATACCAAGATCCTACCCATACTGAGATCTGACCGATACCGAGATCTGACCGATACCGAGATCCCATCCATACTGAGATCTGACCGAGAACCTGAGATAACTCATATGGAGAGAGTATATATAGTTACATAGTAGGTGAGGTTGAAAAAAGACACAAGTCCATCAAGTCCAACCTATGTGTGTGATTATGTGTCAGTATTACATTGTATATCCCTGTATGTTGTGTGATTATATGTCATATTACATTATATATCCTGTATGTTGTGTGATTATATGTCATATTACATTATATATCTCTGTATGTTGTGTGATTATATGTCATATTACATTATATATCTCTGTATGTTGTGTGATTATATGTCATATTACATTATATATCCTGTATGTTGTGTGATTATATGTCATATTACATTATATATCTCTGTATGTTGTGTGATTATATGTCATATTACATTATATATCTCTGTATGTTGTGTGATTATATGTCATATTACATTATATATCTCTGTATGTTGTGTGATTATATGTCATATTACATTATATATCTCTGTATGTTGTGTGATTATATGTCATATTACATTATATATCTCTGTATGTTGTGTGATTATATGTCATATTACATTATATATCTCTGTATGTTGTGTGATTATATGTCATATTACATTATATATCTCTGTATGTTGTGTGATTATATGTCATATTACATTATATATCTCTGTATGTTGTGTGATTATATGTCATATTACATTATATATCTCTGTATGTTGTGTGATTATATGTCATATTACATTGTATATCCCTGTATGTTGTGTGATTATATGTCATATTACATTATATATCCTGTATGTTGTGTGATTATATGTCATATTACATTATATATCTCTGTATGTTGTGTGATTATATGTCATATTACATTATATATCTCTGTATGTTGTGTGATTATATGTCATATTACATTATATATCCTGTATGTTGTGTGATTATATGTCATATTACATTATATATCTCTGTATGTTGTGTGATTATATGTCATATTACATTATATATCTCTGTATGTTGTGTGATTATATGTCATATTACATTATATATCTCTGTATGTTGTGTGATTATATGTCATATTACATTATATATCCTGTATGTTGTGTGATTATATGTCATATTACATTATATATCTCTGTATGTTGTGTGATTATATGTCATATTACATTATATATCTCTGTATGTTGTGTGATTATATGTCATATTACATTATATATCTCTGTATGTTGTGTGATTATATGTCTTATTACATTATATATCCTGTATGTTGTGTGATTATATGTCATATTACATTATATATCTCTGTATGTTGTGTGATTATATGTCATATTACATTATATATCTCTGTATGTTGTGTGATTATATGTCATATTACATTATATATCCTGTATGTTGTGTGATTATATGTCATATTACATTATATATCCTGTATGTTGTGTGATTATATGTCATATTACATTATATATCTCTGTATGTTGTGTGATTATATGTCATATTACATTATATATCTCTGTATGTTGTGTGATTATATGTCAGTATTACATTATATATCTCTGTATGTTGTGTGATTATATGTCATATTACATTATATATCTCTGTATGTTGTGTGATTATATGTCATATTACATTATATATCTCTGTATGTTGTGTGATTATATGTCATATTACATTATATATCCTGTATGTTGTGTGATTATATGTCATATTACATTATATATCCTGTATGTTGTGTGATTATATGTCATATTACATTATATATCCTGTATGTTGTGTGATTATATGTCATATTACATTATATATCTCTGTATGTTGTGTGATTATATGTCATATTACATTATATATCTCTGTATGTTGTGTGATTATATGTCATATTACATTATATATCTCTGTATGTTGTGTGATTATATGTCATATTACATTATATATCCTGTATGTTGTGTGATTATATGTCATATTACATTATATATCTCTGTATGTTGTGTGATTATATGTCATATTACATTATATATCTCTGTATGTTGTGTGATTATATGTCATATTACATTATATATCCTGTATGTTGTGTGATTATATGTCATATTACATTATATATCCTGTATGTTGTGTGATTATATGTCATATTACATTATATATCTCTGTATGTTGTGTGATTATATGTCATATTACATTATATATCTCTGTATGTTGTGTGATTATATGTCAGTATTACATTATATATCTCTGTATGTTGTGTGATTATATGTCATATTACATTATATATCTCTGTATGTTGTGTGATTATATGTCATATTACATTATATATCTCTGTATGTTGTGTGATTATATGTCATATTACATTATATATCCTGTATGTTGTGTGATTATATGTCATATTACATTATATATCTCTGTATGTTGTGTGATTATATGTCTTATTACATTATATATCCTGTATGTTGTGTGATTATATGTCATATTACATTATATATCTCTGTATGTTGTGTGATTATATGTCATATTACATTATATATCTCTGTATGTTGTGTGATTATGTGTCATATTACATTATATATCTCTGTATGTTGTGTGATTATATGTCATATTACATTATATATCTCTGTATGTTGTGTGATTATATGTCAGTATTACATTATATATCTCTGTATGTTGTGTGATTATATGTCATATTACATTATATATCTCTGTATGTTGTGTGATTATATGTCATATTACATTATATATCTCTGTATGTTGTGTGATTATATGTCATATTACATTATATATCCTGTATGTTGTGTGATTATATGTCATATTACATTATATATCCTGTATGTTGTGTGATTATATGTCATATTACATTATATATCTCTGTATGTTGTGTGATTATATGTCATATTACATTATATATCTCTGTATGTTGTGTGATTATATGTCATATTACATTATATATCTCTGTATGTTGTGTGATTATATGTCAGGATTACATTATATATCTCTGTATGTTGTGTGATTATATGTCATATTACATTATATATCTCTGTATGTTGTGTGATTATATGTCATATTACATTGTATATCCTGTATGTTGTGTGATTATATGTCATATTACATTATATATCCTGTATGTTGTGTGATTATATGTCATATTACATTATATATCTCTGTATGTTGTGTGATTATATGTCATATTACATTATATATCTCTGTATGTTGTGTGATTATATGTCATATTACATTATATATCTCTGTATGTTGTGTGATTATATGTCATATTACATTATATATCTCTGTATGTTGTGTGATTATATGTCATATTACATTATATATCTCTGTATGTTGTGTGATTATATGTCATATTACATTATATATCTCTGTATGTTGTGTGATTATATGTCATATTACATTATATATCTCTGTATGTTGTGTGATTATATGTCATATTACATTATATATCTCTGTATGTTGTGTGATTATATGTCATATTACATTATATATCTCTGTATGTTGTGTGATTATATGTCATATTACATTATATATCCTGTATGTTGTGTGATTATATGTCATATTACATTATATATCTCTGTATGTTGTGTGATTATATGTCATATTACATTATATATCTCTGTATGTTGTGTGATTATATGTCATATTACATTATATATCCTGTATGTGTGTGATTATATGTCATATTACATTATATATCTCTGTATGTTGTGTGATTATATGTCATATTACATTACATATCCCTGTATGTTGCGGTCATTCAGGTGATTATCTAATAGTTTCTTGAAACAATCGATGCTCCCCGCTGAGACCACCGCCTGTGGAAGGGAATTCCACATCCTTACCGCTCTTACAGTAAAGAACCCTCTACGTAGTTTAAGGTTAAACCTCTTTTCTTCTAATTGTAATGAGTGGCCCCGAGTCTTATTAAACCCTCTTCTGCAAAAAAGTTTTATCCCTATTGTGGGGTCACCAGTCCGGTATTTATATATTGTGGGGTCACCAGTCCGGTATTTGTATATTGTGGGGTCACCAGTCCGGTATTTGTATATTGTGGGGTCACCAGTCCGGTATTTGTATATTGTGGGGTCACCAGTCCGGTATTTATATATTGTGGGGTCACCAGTCCGGTATTTGTATATTGTGGGGTCACCAGTCCGGTATTTATATATTGTGGGGTCACCAGTCCGGTATTTGTATATTGTGGGGTCACCAGTCCGGTATTTGTATATTGTGGGGTCACCAGTCCGGTATTTATATATTGTGGGGTCACCAGTCCGGTATTTATATATTGTGGGGTCACCAGTCCGGTATTTATATATTGTGGGGTCACCAGTCCGGTATTTATATATTGTGGGGTCACCAGTCCGGTATTTATATATTGTGGGGTCACCAGTCCGGTATTTGTATATTGTGGGGTCACCAGTCCGGTATTTGTATATTGTGGGGTCACCAGTCCGGTATTTGTATATTGTGGGGTCACCAGTCCGGTATTTATATATTGTGGGGTCACCAGTCTGGTATTTGTATATTGTGGGGTCACCAGTCCGGTATTTATATATTGTGGGGTCACCAGTCTGGTATTTGTATATTGTGGGGTCACCAGTCCGGTATTTGTATATTGTGGGGTCACCAGTCCGGTATTTATATATTGTGAGGTCACCAGTCCGGTATTTATATATTGTGGGGTCACCAGTCCGGTATTTATATATTGTGGGGTCACCAGTCCGGTATTTGTATATTGTGGGGTCACCAGTCCGGTATTTATATATTGTGAGGTCACCAGTCCGGTATTTATATATTGTGGGGTCACCAGTCCGGTATTTGTATATTGTGGGGTCACCAGTCCGGTATTTATATATTGTGAGGTCACCAGTCCGGTATTTATATATTGTGGGGTCACCAGTCCGGTATTTGTATATTGTGGGGTCACCAGTCCGGTATTTATATATTGTGGGGTCACCAGTCCGGTATTTGTATATTGTGGGGTCACCAGTCCGGTATTTATATATTGTGGGGTCACCAGTCCGGTATTTGTATATTGTGGGGTCACCAGTCCGGTATTTGTATATTGTGGGGTCACCAGTCTGGTATTTGTATATTGTGGGGTCACCAGTCTGGTATTTATATATTGTGGGGTCACCAGTCTGGTATTTGTATATTGTGGGGTCACCAGTCCGGTATTTATATATTGTGGGGTCACCAGTCCGGTATTTATATATTGTGGGGTCACCAGTCTGGTATTTGTATATTGTGGGGTCACCAGTCCGGTATTTATATATTGTGGGGTCACCAGTCTGGTATTTGTATATTGTGGGGTCACCAGTCCGGTATTTGTATATTGTGGGGTCACCAGTCCGGTATTTGTATATTGTGGGGTCACCAGTCCGGTATTTATATATTGTGGGGTCACCAGTCCGGTATTGGATATTGTGGGGTCACCAGTCCGGTATTTGTATATTGTGGGGTCACCAGTCCGGTATTTATATATTGTGGGGTCACCAGTCCGGTATTGGATATTGTGGGGTCACCAGTCCGGTATTTGTATATTGTGGGGTCACCAGTCCGGTATTTGTATATTGTGGGGTCACCAGTCCGGTATTTATATATTGTGGGGTTACCAGTCCGGTATTGGATATTGTGGGGTCACCAGTCCGGTATTTGTATATTGTGGGGTCACCAGTCCGGTATTTATATATTGTGGGGTCACCAGTCCGGTATTTGTATATTGTGGGGTCACCAGTCCGGTATTTGTATATTGTGGGGTCACCAGTCCGGTATTTGTATATTGTGGGGTCACCAGTCCGGTATTTATATATTGTGGGGTCACCAGTCCGGTATTTGTATATTGTGGGGTCACCAGTCCGGTATTTGTATAATGTGGGGTCACCAGTCCGGTATTTGTATAATGTGGGGTCACCAGTCCGGTATTTATATATTGTGGGGTCACCAGTCCGGTATTTATATATTGTGGGGTCACCAGTCCGGTATTTATATATTGTGAGGTCACCAGTCCGGTATTTATATATTGTGGGGTCACCAGTCCGGTATTTATATATTGTGGGGTCACCAGTCCGGTATTTGTATATTGTGGGGTCACCAGTCCGGTATTTATATATTGTGGGGTCACCAGTCCGGTATTTATATATTGTGGGGTCACCAGTCCGGTATTTGTATATTGTGGGGTCACCAGTCCGGTATTTATATATTGTGGGGTCACCAGTCCGGTATTTGTATATTGTGGGGTCACCAGTCCGGTATTTGTATATTGTGGGGTCACCAGTCCGGTATTTGTATATTGTGGGGTCACCAGTCCGGTATTTGTATATTGTGGGGTCACCAGTCCGGTATTTATATATTGTGGGGTCACCAGTCCGGTATTTGTATATTGTGGGGTCACCAGTCCGGTATTTGTAAATTGTGGGGTCACCAGTCCGGTATTTGTATATTGTGGGGTCACCAGTCCGGTATTTGTATATTGTGGGGTCACCAGTCCGGTATTTATATATTGTGGGGTCACCAGTCCGGTATTTGTATATTGTGGGGTCACCAGTCCGGTATTTGTATATTGTGGGGTCACCAGTCCGGTATTTGTATATTGTGGGGTCACCAGTCCGGTATTTATATATTGTGGGGTCACCAGTCCGGTATTTATATATTGGGGGGTCACCAGTCCGGTATTTGTATATTGTGGGGTCACCAGTCCGGTATTTGTATATTGTAGGGTCACCAGTCCGGTATTTGTATATTGTGGGGTCACCAGTCCGGTATTTATATATTGTGGGGTCACCAGTCCGGTATTTGTATATTGTGGGGTCACCAGTCCGGTATTTATATATTGTGGGGTCACCAGTCCGGTATTTGTATATTGTAGGGTCACCAGTCCGGTATTTGTATATTGTGGGGTCACCAGTCCGATATTTATATATTGTGGGGTCACCAGTCCGGTATTTATATATTGTGGGGTCACCAGTCCGGTATTTATATATTGTGGGGTCACCAGTCCGGTATTTATATATTGTGGGGTCACCAGTCCGGTATTTATACAATGAAATCATATCCCCTCTCAAGCGTCTCTTCTCCAGAGAGAATAAGTTCAGAGCTCACAACCTTTCCTCATAACTAAGATCCTCCAGACCCTTTATTAGCTTTGTTGCCCTTCTTTGTACTCGCTCCATTTCCAGTACATCCTTCCTGAGGACTGGTGCCCAGAACTGGACAGCATACTCCAGGTGCGGCCGGACCAGAGTCTTGTAGAGCGGGAGAATTATCGTTTTATCTTTGGAGTTGGTCCCCATTTTAATGCCAATATTCTGTTTGCTTTGTTAGCAGCAGCTTGGTATTGCATGCCATTGCTGAGCCTATCATCTACTAGGACCCCCATTCCTTTTCCATCCTAGATTCCCCCAGAGGTTCTCCCCCCAGTGTATAGTTTGCATTCATATTTTTGCCACCCAAATACATTATTTTACATTTTTCTACATTGAACCTCATTTGCCATGTAGTCGCCCCTCCCCCATTAATTTGTTCAGATCTTCTTGCAAGGTTTCCACATCCTGCGGAGAAGTTATTGCCCTGCTTAGCTTAGTATCGTCTGCAAATACAGAGATTGAACTGTTTATCCCATCCTCCAGATCGTTTATGAACAAATTAAATAGGATTGGTCCCAGCACAGAACCCTGGGGAACCCCACTACCCACCCCTGACCATTCTGAGTACTCCCCATTTATCACCACCCTCTGAACACGCCCTTGTAGCCAGTTTTCAATCCATGTACTCACCCTATGGTCCATGCCAACGCACCTTATTTTGTACAGTAAACGTTTATGGGGAACTGTGTCAAATGCTTTTGTAGAATCCAGATACACCACATCTACGGGCCTTCCTTTATCTAGATGGCAACTCACCTCCTCATAGAAGGTTAGTAGATTGGTTTGACAAGAACAATTCTTCATGAATCCATGCTGATTACTGCTAATGATATCGTTCTCATTACTAAAATCTTGTATATAGTCCCTTATCATCCCCTCCAAGAGTTTACATACTATTGATGTTAGGCTAACTGGTCTGTAATTCCCAGGGATGTTTTTTGGGCCCTTTTTAAATATTGGTGCTACATTGGCTTTTCTCCAATCAGCTGGTACCATTCCAGTCAATAGACTGTCTGTAAAAATTAGGAACAACGGTCTGGCAATCACCTGACTGAGTTCCCTAAGTACCCTCGGGTGCAAGCCATCTGGTCCCGGTGATTTATTAATGTTAAGTTTCTCAAGTCTAATTTTAATTCTGTCCTCTGTTAACCATGTAGGTGCTTCCTGTGTTGTGTCCTGAGGATAAACACTGCAGGTTTGGTTACTGAAGCCCCCCGATTCACTCGTGAAGACTGAGGAGAAGAATAAATTCAATACCTCTGCCATCTCCCCATCCTTTGTAACCAGATGTCCTTCCTCATTCTTTATGGGGCCATTATGGTCTGTCCTCCCTTTTCTACTGTTTACATAAAGTGGTTGTAAACCCTTACAGACCACTTTAACCTACAGGTAAGCTTAGATTAAGGCTTACCTGTAGGTCCAAGAAATATCTCTTTAACCCACACGCAGGCGCACTGAGCGTGCCATTAGTGGCGTCTCCAGCGTGCATGCGTGGAAGTGACGTCATCGCGGCTTCGGCCAATCACAGTGCCAGAGCCACAATACTCGGAAGGAAGATGGACACTTCGTAGAAAAGGGAACAGCGGTGACATTGCAGGCTCCTGTGTCAGGTAAGTGACACATAATGGGCTACGATGCGATGCGATGCGATGCGATGCGATGCGATGCGATGCGATGCGATGCGATGCATAGTAGCCCATTATGCTTTACCTTTGCAGGGAAACAAAGAGAAAGTAAAACCCATCAGGGTTTACTTCCTTTTTAAAGAATTTCTTGGGATTTTTTTTGCTCTCCTCCGCTATGTGTCTTTCATGTTCTATCTTAGCCATCCTAATTGCACCCTTACATTTCTTGTTGCATTCTTTATAAATTCTGAATGCTGATGATGATCCCTCAACCTTGTATTTTTTGAAGGCCTTCTCCTTTGCTTTTATATGCATTTTTACATTGGAGTTAAGCCATCCAGGACTTTTGTTCGCTCTTTTAAATGTATTACCCAATGGGATACATTGGCTAATGCCCTTATTTAATATGCTCTTAAAGCAAACCCATCTCTCCTCCGTATTCTTTGTTCCTAATATTTTATCCCAATTTATGCCTTTTAGCAAGGTTTGTAGTTTAGGGAAGTTGGCTCTTTTGAAATTCAGTGTCTTTGTGTTCCCTTTATGTTTCCTATTTGTGTGATTTATACTGAAACTAATTGACCTGTGATCGCTGTTACCTAAATTGCCCCGTATTTCTACATCCGTGATCAGGTCTGTATTGTTGGTAATCAGTAGATCCAGTAATGTTTTATTTCTAGTTGGTGCGTCTACCATCTGACCCATAAAATTGTCCTGCAAGACATTAAGGAACTGGCGAGCCTTAAATGAATGCGCGGTTCCCTCCACCCAGTCTATGTCTGGATAATTAAAATCCCCCATTATGATAACACTTCCCATCCTTGCTTCTAATCCAATTTGTGATAGGAGATCCGTCTCCACTTCCTCCCTCAGGTTAGGGGGCCTATAGCATACTCCCAGTATTATTTTCCCCTTAGCTTCATCCCTTTGGAGCTCTACCCACACAGAGGTGGTGAGTAAAAACATGTTTTTCCTTTTTTTTTTATAACAAAGAGCCTTTATACTCACATTTGTAGTGTAAGAGTAGAGAATGTGTCTTCACAACCCCCACATACAACCACCAACCCATACCGAGATCTGACCGATACCGAGATCTCACCGATAACCTCAGATAACTCATATAGAGAGAAAACCGAATCGGTCTTCACAACCCCCACAACATACAAAGACCGTACTACTTCTCTTGTCCTGTATGGAGGATGTAATTCTCGGTATCTGTTCTTATTCTGTATGTATGGATGGAGCTGGAGGAGGGGTTGTCTAATCTCGGTATCTGTGGAGCAATGGTCTGATCTCGGTATCGATGGAGTTGGTGGAACGATGGTCTGATCTCAGTATCTGTGGAGCGATGGTCTGATCTCAGTATCTGTAGAATGATGGTCTGATCTCGGTATCTGTGGAGCGATGGTCTGATCTCGGTATCTGTGGAGTGATGGTCTGATCTCAGTATCTGTAGAATGATGGTCTGATCTCGGTATCTGTGGAGCGATGGTCTGATCTCAGTATCTGTAGAATGATGGTCTGATCTCGGTATCTGTGGAGCGATGGTCTGATCTCGGTATCTGTGGAGTGATGGTCTGATCTCGGTATCTGTGGAGCGATGGTCTGATCTCGGTATCTGTCCTCTAGGGATGGTCTGATCTCGGTATCTGTGGAGTGATGGTCTGATCTCGGTATCTGTGGAGTGATGGTCTGATCTCGGTATCTGTCCTCTAGGGATGGTCTGATCTCGGTATCTGTGGAGCGATGGTCTGATCTCGGTATCTGTGGAGTGATGGTCTGATCTCGGTATCTGTGGAGCGATGTTCTGATCTCGGTATCTGTGGAGCGATGGTCTGATCTCGGTATCTGTGGAGTGATGGTCTGATCTCGGTATCTGTGGAGCGATGGTCTGATCTCAGTATCTGTGGAGTGATGGTCTGATCTCGGTATCTGTGGAGTGATGGTCTGATCTCAGTATCTGTGGAGTGATGATCTGATCTTGGTATCTGTGGAGCGACGGTCTGATCTCAGTATCTGTGGAGTGATGGTCTGATCTCGGTATCTGTCCTCTAGGGATGGTCTGATCTCGGTATCTGTCCTCTAGGGATGGTCTGATCTCGGTATCTGTGGAGGGATGGTCTGATCTCGGTATCTGTGGAGCGATGGTCTGATCTCGGTATCTGTGGAGGGATGGTCTGATCTCGGTATCTGTGGAGTCATGATCTGATCTCGGTATCTGTTCTCTAGGGATGGTCTGATCTCGGTATCTGTCCTCTAGGGATGGTCTGATCTCGGTATCTCTGGAGTGATGATCTGATCTCGGTATCTGTTCTCTAGGGATGGTCTGATCTCGGTATCTGTGGAGTCATGATCTGATCTCGGTATCTGTCCTCTAGGGATGGTCTGATCTCGGTATCTGTCCTCTAGTGATGATCTGATCTCGGTATCTGTCCTCTAGGGATGGTCTGATCTCGGTATCTGTGGAGTCATGATCTGATCTCGGTATCTGTCCTCTAGGGATGGTCTGATCTCAGTATCTTTCCTCTAGGGATGATCTGATCTCGGTATGTGTGGAGTGACGGTCTGATCTCGGTATCTGTTCTCTAGGGATGGTCTGATCTCGGTATCTGTGGAGCGATGGTCTGATCTCGGTATCTGTGGAGCGATGGTCTGATCTCGGTATCTGTGGAGCGATGGTCTGATCTCGGTATCTGTGGAGGAATTGTCTGATCTCGGTATCTGTGGAGCGATGGTCTGATCTCAGTATCTGTGGAGTGACGATCTGATCTCGGTATCTGTTCTCTAGGGATGATCTGATCTCGGTATCTGTCCTCTAGGGATGGTCTGATCTCGGTATCTGTCCTCTAGGGATGGTCTGATCTCGGTATCTGTCCTCTAGGGATGATCTGATCTCGGTATCTGTCCTCTAGGGATGGTCTGATCTCGGTATCTGTCCTCTAGGGATGGTCTGATCTCGGTATCTGTCCTCTAGGGATGGTCTGATCTCGGTATCTGTCCTCTAGGGATGATCTGATCTCGGTATCTGTGGAGTCATGATCTGATCTCGGTATCTGTCCTCTAGGGATGGTCTGATCTCGGTATCTGTGGAGTCATGATCTGATCTCGGTATCTGTCCTCTAGTGATGATCTGATCTCGGTATCTGTCCTCTAGTGATGATCTGATCTCGGTATCTTTCCTCTAGGGATGGTCTGATCTCGGTATCTGTGGAGCGATGGTCTGATCTCGGTATCTGTGGAGCGATGGTCTGATCTCGGTATCTGTGGAGCGATGGTCTGATCTCAGTATCTGTGGAGTGATGATCTGATCTCGGTATCTGTTCTCTAGGGATGATCTGATCTCGGTATCTGTGGAGTGATGATCTGATCTCGGTATCTGTCCTCTAGTGATGATCTGATCTCGGTATCTGTCCTCTAGGGATGGTCTGATCTCGGTATCTGTCCTCTAGGGATGATCTGATCTCGGTATCTGTCCTCTAGGGATGATCTGATCTCGGTATCTGTGGAGGGATGATCTGATCTCGGTATCTGTGGAGTGACGATCTGATCTCGGTATCTGTCCTCTAGGGATGATCTGATCTCGGTATCTGTGGAGTGGCGATCTGATCTCGGTATCTGTCCTCTAGGGATGATCTGATCTCGGTATCTGTGGAGTGATGATCTGATCTCGGTATCTGTCCTCTAGGGATGATCTGATCTCGGTATCTGTCCTCTAGGGATGATCTGATCTCGGTATCTGTGGAGTGACGATCTGATCTCGGTATCTGTCCTCTAGGGATGATCTGATCTCGGTATCTGTGGAGTGATGATCTGATCTCGGTATCTGTCCTCTAGGGATGGTCTGATCTCGGTATCTGTCCTCTAGTGATGATCTGATCTCGGTATCTGTGGAGTGACGATCTGATCTCGGTATCTGTCCTCTAGTGATGATCTGATCTCGGTATCTGTCCTCTAGTGATGATCTGATCTCGGTATCTGTCCTCTAGGGATGGTCTGATCTCGGTATCTGTCCTCTATTGATGATCTGATCTCGGTATCTGTCCTCTAGTGATGATCTGATCTCGGTATCTGTCCTCTAGGGATGGTCTGATCTCGGTATCTGTGGAGTGACGATCTGATCTCGGTATCTGTCCTCTAGTGATGATCTGATCTCGGTATCTGTCCTCTAGTGATGAGCTGATCTCGGTATCTGTCCTCTAGGGATGATCTGATCTCGGTATCTGTCCTCTAGTGATGATCTGATCTCGGTATCTGTCCTCTAGGGATGATCTGATCTCGGTATCTGTGGAGTGATGATCTGATCTCGGTATCTGTCCTCTAGTGATGATCTGATCTCGGTATCTGTGGAGTGACGATCTGATCTCGGTATCTGTCCTCTAGTGATGATCTGATCTCGGTATCTGTCCTCTAGTGACGATCTGATCTCGGTATCTGTCCTCTAGGGATGGTCTGATCTCGGTATCTGTCCTCTAGGGATGGTCTGATCTCGGTATCTGTGGAGTGACGATCTGATCTCGGTATCTGTCCTCTAGTGATGATCTGATCTCGGTATCTGTCCTCTAGGGATGGTCTGATCTCGGTATCTGTCCTCTAGGGATGGTCTGATCTCGGTATCTGTGGAGTCATGATCTGATCTCGGTATCTGTCCTCTAGGGATGGTCTGATCTCGGTATCTGTGGAGTCATGATCTGATCTCGGTATCTTTCCTCTAGGGATGGTCTGATCTCGGTATCTGTGGAGCGATGGTCTGATCTCGGTATCTGTGGAGCGATGGTCTGATCTCGGTATCTGTGGAGTGATGATCTGATCTCGGTATCTGTTCTCTAGGGATGGTCTGATCTCGGTATCTGTGGAGCGATGGTCTGATCTCGGTATCTGTGGAGTGATGATCTGATCTCGGTATCTGTTCTCTAGGGATGGTCTGATCTCAGTATCTGTGGAGTGATGATCTGATCTCGGTATCTGTTCTCTAGGGATGGTCTGATCTCGGTATCTGTGGAGCGATGGTCTGATCTCGGTATCTGTGGAGCGATGGTCTGATCTCAGTATCTGTGGAGTGATGATCTGATCTCGGTATCTGTCCTCTAGTGATGATCTGATCTCGGTATCTGTCCTCTAGGGATGGTCTGATCTCGGTATCTGTGGAGTGATGATCTGATCTCGGTATCTGTCCTCTAGGGATGATCTGATCTCGGTATCTGTCCTCTAGGGATGATCTGATCTCGGTATCTGTGGAGGGATGATCTGATCTCGGTATCTGTGGAGTGACGATCTGATCTCGGTATCTGTCCTCTAGGGATGATCTGATCTCGGTATCTGTCCTCTAGGGATGATCTGATCTCGGTATCTGTGGAGTGACGATCTGATCTCGGTATCTGTCCTCTAGGGATGATCTGATCTCGGTATCTGTCCTCTAGGGATGATCTGATCTCGGTATCTGTGGAGTGATGATCTGATCTCGGTATCTGTCCTCTAGGGATGATCTGATCTCGGTATCTGTCCTCTAGGGATGATCTGATCTCGGTATCTGTGTAGTGACAATCTGATCTCGGTATCTGTCCTCTAGTGATGATCTGATCTCGGTATCTGTCCTCTAGGGATGGTCTGATCTCGGTATCTGTCCTCTAGGGATGATCTGATCTCGGTATCTGTGGAGTGACGATCTGATCTCGGTATCTGTCCTCTAGTGATGATCTGATCTCGGTATCTGTCCTCTAGGGATGGTCTGATCTCGGTATCTGTCCTCTAGGGATGATCTGATCTCGGTATCTGTGGAGTGATGATCTGATCTCGGTATCTGTCCTCTAGGGATGATCTGATCTCGGTATCTGTGGAGTGATGATCTGATCTCGGTATCTGTCCTCTAGTGATGATCTGATCTCGGTATCTGTCCTCTAGTGATGATCTGATCTCGGTATCTGTCCTCTAGTGATGATCTGATCTCGGTATCTGTCCTCTAGGGATGATCTGATCTCGGTATCTGTGGAGTGACGATCTGATCTCGGTATCTGTCCTCTAGTGATGATCTGATCTCGGTATCTGTCCTCTAGTGATGATCTGATCTCGGTATCTGTCCTCTAGTGATGATCTGATCTCGGTATCTGTCCTCTAGTGATGATCTGATCTCGGTATCTGTCCTCTAGGGATGGTCTGATCTTGGTATCTGTGGAGTGACGATCTGATCTCGGTATCTGTCCTCTAGTGATGATCTGATCTCGGTATCTGTCCTCTAGGGATGGTCTGATCTCGGTATCTGTGGAGTGACGATCTGATCTCGGTATCTGTCCTCTAGTGATGATCTGATCTCGGTATCTGTCCTCTAGGGATGGTCTGATCTCGGTATCTGTCCTCTAGTGATGATCTGATCTCGGTATCTGTGGAGTGATGATCTGATCTCGGTATCTGTCCTCTAGGGATGATCTGATCTCGGTATCTGTGGAGTGACGATCTGATCTCGGTATCTGTCCTCTAGTGATGATCTGATCTCGGTATCTGTCCTCTAGTGATGATCTGATCTCGGTATCTGTCCTCTAGTGATGATCTGATCTCGGTATCTGTCCTCTAGGGATGGTCTGATCTCGGTATCTGTGGAGTGATGATCTGATCTCGGTATCTGTCCTCTAGTGATGATCTGATCTCGGTATCTGTCCTCTAGTGATGATCTGATCTCGGTATCTGTCCTCTAGTGATGATCTGATCTCGGTATCTGTGGAGTGATGATCTGATCTCGGTATCTGTCCTCTAGTGATGATCTGATCTCGGTATCTGTCCTCTAGGGATGATCTGATCTCGGTATCTGTGGAGTGACGATCTGATCTCGGTATCTGTCCTCTAGTGATGATCTGATCTCGGTATCTGTCCTCTATTGATGATCTGATCTCGGTATCTGTCCTCTAGTGATGATCTGATCTCGGTATCTGTCCTCTAGGGATGGTCTGATCTCGGTATCTGTCCTCTAGGGATGGTCTGATCTTGGTATCTGTCCTCTATTGATGATCTGATCTCGGTATCTGTCCTCTAGGGATGGTCTGATCTCGGTATCTGTCCTCTAGTGATGATCTGATCTCGGTATCTGTGGAGTGATGATCTGATCTCGGTATCTGTCCTCTAGGGATGATCTGATCTCGGTATCTGTGGAGTGACGATCTGATCTCGGTATCTGTCCTCTAGTGATGATCTGATCTCGGTATCTGTCCTCTAGTGATGATCTGATCTCGGTATCTGTCCTCTAGTGATGATCTGATCTCGGTATCTGTCCTCTAGGGATGGTCTGATCTCGGTATCTGTGGAGTGATGATCTGATCTCGGTATCTGTCCTCTAGTGATGATCTGATCTCGGTATCTGTCCTCTAGTGATGATCTGATCTCGGTATCTGTCCTCTAGTGATGATCTGATCTCGGTATCTGTGGAGTGATGATCTGATCTCGGTATCTGTCCTCTAGTGATGATCTGATCTCGGTATCTGTCCTCTAGGGATGATCTGATCTCGGTATCTGTGGAGTGACGATCTGATCTCGGTATCTGTCCTCTAGTGATGATCTGATCTCGGTATCTGTCCTCTATTGATGATCTGATCTCGGTATCTGTCCTCTAGTGATGATCTGATCTCGGTATCTGTCCTCTAGGGATGGTCTGATCTCGGTATCTGTCCTCTAGGGATGGTCTGATCTTGGTATCTGTCCTCTATTGATGATCTGATCTCGGTATCTGTCCTCTAGGGATGATCTGATCTCGGTATCTGTCCTCTAGTGATGATCTGATCTCGGTATCTGTCCTCTAGGGATGATCTGATCTCGGTATCTGTCCTCTAGTGATGATCTGATCTCGGTATCTGTCCTCTAGGGATGGTCTGATCTCGGTATCTGTCCTCTAGGGATGGTCTGATCTCGGTATCTGTGGAGTGATGATCTGATCTCGGTATCTGTCCTCTAGTGATGATCTGATCTCGGTATCTGTCCTCTAGGGATGATCTGATCTCGGTATCTGTGGAGTGACGATCTGATCTCGGTATCTGTCCTCTAGGGATGATCTGATCTCGGTATCTGTCCTCTAGGGATGGTCTGATCTCGGTATCTGTCCTCTAGGGATGGTCTGATCTCGGTATCTGTGGAGTGACGATCTGATCTCGGTATCTGTCCTCTAGTGATGATCTGATCTCGGTATCTGTCCTCTAGTGATGATCTGATCTCGGTATCTGTCCTCTAGTGATGATCTGATCTCGGTATCTGTCCTCTAGTGATGATCTGATCTCGGTATCTGTCCTCTAGGGATGATCTGATCTCGGTATCTGTCCTCTAGTGATGATCTGATCTCGGTATCTGTCCTCTAGTGATGATCTGATCTCGGTATCTGTCCTCTAGGGATGGTCTGATCTCGGTATCTGTGGAGTGACGATCTGATCTCGGTATCTGTCCTCTAGTGATGATCTGATCTCGGTATCTGTCCTCTAGGGATGGTCTGATCTCGGTATCTGTCCTCTAGGGATGGTCTGATCTCGGTATCTGTGGAGTGACGATCTGATCTCGGTATCTGTCCTCTAGTGATGATCTGATCTCGGTATCTGTCCTCTAGGGATGGTCTGATCTTGGTATCTGTGGAGTGACGATCTGATCTCGGTATCTGTCCTCTAGTGATGATCTGATCTCGGTATCTGTCCTCTAGTGATGATCTGATCTCGGTATCTGTCCTCTAGGGATGATCTGATCTCGGTATCTGTCCTCTAGTGATGATCTGATCTCGGTATCTGTCCTCTAGTGATGATCTGATCTCGGTATCTGTGGAGGGATGATCTGATCTCGGTATCTGTCCTCTAGTGATGATCTGATCTCGGTATCTGTGGAGGGATGATCTGATCTCGGTATCTGTCCTCTAGTGATGATCTGATCTCGGTATCTGTCCTCTAGGGATGATCTGATCTCGGTATCTGTCCTCTAGTGATGATCTGATCTCGGTATCTGTCCTCTAGTGATGATCTGATCTCGGTATCTGTGGAGTGATGATCTGATCTCGGTATCTGTCCTCTAGTGATGATCTGATCTCGGTATCTGTCCTCTAGGGATGATCTGATCTCGGTATCTGTGGAGTGATGATCTGATCTCGGTATCTGTCCTCTAGGGATGATCTGATCTCGGTATCTGTCCTCTAGTGATGATCTGATCTCGGTATCTGTCCTCTAGTGATGATCTGATCTCGGTATCTGTGGAGTGACGATCTGATCTCGGTATCTGTCCTCTAGTGATGATCTGATCTCGGTATCTGTCCTCTAGGGATGGTCTGATCTCGGTATCTGTGGAGTGATGATCTGATCTCGGTATCTGTCCTCTAGTGATGATCTGATCTCGGTATCTGTCCTCTAGGGATGGTCTGATCTCGGTATCTGTCCTCTAGGGATGATCTGATCTCGGTATCTGTCCTCTAGGGATGGTCTGATCTCGGTATCTGTGGAGTGACGATCTGATCTCGGTATCTGTCCTCTAGTGACGATCTGATCTCGGTATCTGTCCTCTAGGGATGGTCTGATCTCGGTATCTGTCCTCTAGGGATGGTCTGATCTCGGTATCTGTGGAGTGACGATCTGATCTCGGTATCTGTCCTCTAGTGATGATCTGATCTCGGTATCTGTCCTCTAGTGATGATCTGATCTCGGTATCTGTCCTCTAGTGATGATCTGATCTCGGTATCTGTTCTCTAGGGATGGTCTGATCTCGGTATCTGTCCTCTAGGGATGGTCTGATCTCGGTATCTGTGGAGTGACGATCTGATCTCGGTATCTGTCCTCTAGTGATGATCTGATCTCGGTATCTGTCCTCTAGTGATGATCTGATCTCGGTATCTGTCCTCTAGTGATGATCTGATCTCGGTATCTGTCCTCTAGGGATGGTCTGATCTCGGTATCTGTCCTCTAGTGACGATCTGATCTCGGTATCTGTCCTCTAGTGATGATCTGATCTCGGTATCTGTCCTCTAGTGATGATCTGATCTCGGTATCTGTCCTCTAGTGATGATCTGATCTCGGTATCTGTTCTCTAGGGATGGTCTGATCTCGGTATCTGTCCTCTAGGGATGGTCTGATCTCGGTATCTGTGGAGTGACGATCTGATCTCGGTATCTGTCCTCTAGTGATGATCTGATCTCGGTATCTGTCCTCTAGTGATGATCTGATCTCGGTATCTGTCCTCTAGTGATGATCTGATCTCGGTATCTGTCCTCTAGGGATGATCTGATCTCGGTATCTGTCCTCTAGTGATGATCTGATCTCGGTATCTGTCCTCTAGGGATGGTCTGATCTCGGTATCTGTGGAGTGATGATCTGATCTCGGTATCTGTCCTCTAGTGATGATCTGATCTCGGTATCTGTGGAGTGA
Source organism: Aquarana catesbeiana (assembly GCF_042186555.1). Lineage (NCBI taxonomy): Eukaryota > Metazoa > Chordata > Amphibia > Anura > Ranidae > Aquarana > Aquarana catesbeiana. Next base: position 652,432,773 of record NC_133328.1, on the reverse strand, counting down.
TGATCTGATCTCGGTATCTGTCCTCTAGTGATGATCTGATCTCGGTATCTGTCCTCTAGTGATGATCTGATCTCGGTATCTGTCCTCTAGTGATGATCTGATCTCGGTATCTGTCCTCTAGTGATGATCTGATCTCGGTATCTGTCCTCTAGTGATGATCTGATCTCGGTATCTGTGGAGTGATGATCTGATCTCGGTATCTGTGGAGTGACGATCTGATCTCGGTATCTGTCCTCTAGTGATGATCTGATCTCGGTATCTGTGGAGTGATGATCTGATCTCGGTATCTGTCCTCTAGTGATGATCTGATCTCGGTATCTGTGGAGTGATGATCTGATCTCGGTATCTGTCCTCTAGTGATGATCTGATCTCGGTATCTGTCCTCTAGTGATGATCTGATCTCGGTATCTGTGGAGTGATGATCTGATCTCGGTATCTGTCCTCTAGTGACGATCTGATCTCGGTATCTGTCCTCTAGTGATGATCTGATCTCGGTATCTGTCCTCTAGTGATGATCTGATCTCGGTATCTGTGGAGTGATGATCTGATCTCGGTATCTGTGGAGTGATGATCTGATCTCGGTATCTGTCCTCTAGTGATGATCTGATCTCGGTATCTGTCCTCTAGTGATGATCTGATCTCGGTATCTGTGGAGTGATGATCTGATCTCGGTATCTGTCCTCTAGTGATGATCTGATCTCGGTATCTGTCCTCTAGTGATGATCTGATCTCGGTATCTGTCCTCTAGTGATGATCTGATCTCGGTATCTGTCCTCTAGTGATGATCTGATCTCGGTATCTGTCCTCTAGTGATGATCTGATCTCGGTATCTCTGGAGTGATGATCTGATCTCGGTATCTGTGGAGTGATGATCTGATCTCGGTATCTGTCCTCTAGTGATGATCTGATCTCGGTATCTGTCCTCTAGTGATGATCTGATCTCGGTATCTGTGGAGTGATGATCTGATCTCGGTATCTGTCCTCTAGTGATGATCTGATCTCGGTATCTGTCCTCTAGTGACGATCTGATCTCGGTATCTGTCCTCTAGTGATGATCTGATCTCGGTATCTGTCCTCTAGTGATGATCTGATCTCGGTATCTGTCCTCTAGTGATGATCTGATCTCGGTATCTGTCCTCTAGTGATGATCTGATCTCGGTATCTGTGGAGTGATGATCTGATCTCGGTATCTGTGGAGTGACGATCTGATCTCGGTATCTGTCCTCTAGTGATGATCTGATCTCGGTATCTGTGGAGTGATGATCTGATCTCGGTATCTGTCCTCTAGTGATGATCTGATCTCGGTATCTGTGGAGTGATGATCTGATCTCGGTATCTGTCCTCTAGTGATGATCTGATCTCGGTATCTGTCCTCTAGTGATGATCTGATCTCGGTATCTGTGGAGTGATGATCTGATCTCGGTATCTGTCCTCTAGTGACGATCTGATCTCGGTATCTGTCCTCTAGTGATGATCTGATCTCGGTATCTGTCCTCTAGTGATGATCTGATCTCGGTATCTGTGGAGTGATGATCTGATCTCGGTATCTGTGGAGTGATGATCTGATCTCGGTATCTGTCCTCTAGTGATGATCTGATCTCGGTATCTGTCCTCTAGTGATGATCTGATCTCGGTATCTGTGGAGTGATGATCTGATCTCGGTATCTGTCCTCTAGTGATGATCTGATCTCGGTATCTGTCCTCTAGTGATGATCTGATCTCGGTATCTGTCCTCTAGTGATGATCTGATCTCGGTATCTGTCCTCTAGTGATGATCTGATCTCGGTATCTGTCCTCTAGTGATGATCTGATCTCGGTATCTGTGGAGTGATGATCTGATCTCGGTATCTGTGGAGTGATGATCTGATCTCGGTATCTGTCCTCTAGTGATGATCTGATCTCGGTATCTGTCCTCTAGTGATGATCTGATCTCGGTATCTGTGGAGTGATGATCTGATCTCGGTATCTGTCCTCTAGTGATGATCTGATCTCGGTATCTGTCCTCTAGTGACGATCTGATCTCGGTATCTGTCCTCTAGTGATGATCTGATCTCGGTATCTGTGTAGTGACAATCTGATCTCGGTATCTGTCCTCTAGTGATGATCTGATCTCGGTATCTGTCCTCTAGGGATGATCTGATCTCGGTATCTGTGGAGTGATGATCTGATCTCGGTATCTGTGGAGTGACGATCTGATCTCGGTATCTGTCCTCTAGGGATGATCTGATCTCGGTATCTGTCCTCTAGGGATGGGCTCGCTGTGGTCGGACACATTATGTACATTATACTCGGCGGTTTGTCTGGAAATGTTACATTATAAACCACACAGAGATCTTCCAGATAATGAGATGATTTCCTCCGGCGCTCATATAATGTATATATAGCCGGGGGAGGGGGGTTCTCCCTCTGTGCTTTGATTGGCTGCCGAATCGTATGGATTTGCTGGGTACGTGGTCGGTTGTATTTGACGCAGAGCCCATCCGTGACCAAAGACGGCCATTACCCTTTATTGACATTAGTGGCGGCCCGTGAATAGGGGGGGCAGGGGAGCCGCCCCCCCCCAAAGCCAGTGATAGAAAAAAGTACCTATGGGAAGCACGACGTTTCTGCAGTCATGTGATTACAGCTGGGAAGTTTGATTGGCTTCCTTTAGCGTTTCCTCAGGGCGCAGAGCTGTGCGCCCCGACACTCCCACTATACAATTATTCTTTGTGATTGGTGGAGCCGTGGAGGACGGGGCGGAGCTTTGTGCTGAACTGCTTCACTCCCCTTCTCCCTGTGTAATGAAAGTCTTTACACCTCCCCTCTCCCCACCCCTCCCCCTCCTTTCCCCCTCCCCCTCTCCCTGTGTACGGAAAGTCTTTACACCGCCCTCTCCCCACCCCTCCCCCTCCTTTCCCCCTCCCCCTCTCCCTGTGTAATGAAAGTCTTTACACCTCCCCTCTCCCCACCCCTCCCCCTCCTTTCCCCCTCCCCCTCTCCCTGTGTAATGAAAGTCTTTACACCTCCCCTCTCCCCACCCCTCCCCCTCCTTTCCCCCTCCCCCTCTCCCTGTGTAATGAAAGTCTTTACACCTCCCCTCTCCCCACCCCTCCCCCTCCTTTCCCCCCTCCCCCTCTCCCTGTGTACGGAAAGTCTTTACACCTCCCCTCTCCCCACCCCTCCCCCTCCTTTCCCCCTCCCCCTCTCCCTGTGTAATGAAAGTCTTTACACCTCCCCTCTCCCCACCCCTCCCCCTCCTTTCCCCCTCCCCCTCTCCCTGTGTAATGAAAGTCTTTACACCTCCCCTCTCCCCACCCCTCCCCCTCCTTTCCCCCTCCCCCTCTCCCTGTGTAATGAAAGTCTTTACACCTCCCCTCTCCCCACCCCTCCCCCTCCTTTCCCCCTCCCCCTCTCCCTGTGTAATGAAAGTCTTTACACCTCCCCTCTCCCCACCCCTCCCCCTCCTTTCCCCCTCCCCCTCTCCCTGTGTAATGAAAGTCTTTACACCTCCCCTCTCCCCACCCCTCCCCCTCCTTTCCCCCTCCCCCTCTCCCTGTGTAATGAAAGTCTTTACACCTCCCCTCTCCCCACCCCTCCCCCTCCTTTCCCCCCTCCCCCTCTCCCTGTGTAATGAAAGTCTTTACACCTCCCCTCTCCCCACCCCTCCCCCTCCTTTCCCCCTCCCCCTCTCCCTGTGTAATGAAAGTCTTTACACCTCCCCTCTCCCCACCCCTCCCCCTCCTTTCCCCCCTCCCCCTCTCCCTGTGTAATGAAAGTCTTTACACCTCCCCTCTCCCCACCCCTCCCCCTCCTTTCCCCCTCCCCCTCTCCCTGTGTAATGAAAGTCTTTACACCTCCCCTCTCCCCACCCCTCCCCCTCCTTTCCCCCTCCCCCTCTCCCTGTGTAATGAAAGTCTTTACACCTCCCCTCTCCCCACCCCTCCCCCTCCTTTCCCCCTCCCCCTCTCCCTGTGTAATGAAAGTCTTTACACCTCCCCTCTCCCCACCCCTCCCCCTCCTTTCCCCCTCCCCCTCTCCCTGTGTAATGAAAGTCTTTACACCTCCCCTCTCCCCACCCCTCCCCCTCCTTTCCCCCTCCCCCTCTCCCTGTGTAATGAAAGTCTTTACACCTCCCCTCTCCCCACCCCTCCCCCTCCTTTCCCCCTCCCCCTCTCCCTGTGTAATGAAAGTCTTTACACCTCCCCTCTCCCCACCCCTCCCCCTCCTTTCCCCCTCCCCCTCTCCCTGTGTAATGAAAGTCTTTACACCTCCCCTCTCCCCACCCCTCCCCCTCCTTTCCCCCTCCCCCTCTCCCTGTGTAATGAAAGTCTTTACACCTCCCCTCTCCCCACCCCTCCCCCTCCTTTCCCCCTCCCCCTCTCCCTGTGTAATGAAAGTCTTTACACCTCCCCTCTCCCCACCCCTCCCCCTCCTTTCCCCCTCCCCCTCTCCCTGTGTAATGAAAGTCTTTACACCTCCCCTCTCCCCACCCCTCCCCCTCCTTTCCCCCTCCCCCTCTCCCTGTGTACGGAAAGTCTTTACACCGCCCTCTCCCCACCCCTCCCCCTCCTTTCCCCCTCCCCCTCTCCCTGTGTAATGAAAGTCTTTACACCTCCCCTCTCCCCACCCCTCCCCCTCCTTTCCCCCTCCCCCTCTCCCTGTGTAATGAAAGTCTTTACACCTCCCCTCTCCCCACCCCTCCCCCTCCTTTCCCCCTCCCCCTCTCCCTGTGTAATGAAAGTCTTTACACCTCCCCTCTCCCCACCCCTCCCCCTCCTTTCCCCCTCCCCCTCTCCCTGTGTAATGAAAGTCTTTACACCTCCCCTCTCCCCACCCCTCCCCCTCCTTTCCCCCTCCCCCTCTCCCTGTGTAATGAAAGTCTTTACACCTCCCCTCTCCCCCTCCCCCTCCTTTCCCCCTCCCCCTCTCCCTGTGTAATGAAAGTCTTTACACCTCCCCTCTCCCCACCCCTCCCCCTCCTTTCCCCCTCCCCCTCTCCCTGTGTAATGAAAGTCTGTACACCTTCCCTATCACACCGATCCTCCCCTCTCCCCCCCTCTTCTTCTCCTCTCCCCCCTCATCCCCTCCTCCCCCCCCTGTAATGGAACTTTGTACACCTTCCCTATCACCCCTCCTCTCCCTTCTCTCCCCTCCTCTCCCTTCTCTCCCCTCATCCCTCCCCCCTCTGCCTCCTCCCCCCCTCTTCTCTTTCCTCTCCCCCCTCTAACCCGCCTCTCTCCCCTCATCCCCCCCCCTCTGCCTCCTCCCCCCCTCTTCTCTTTCCTCTCCCCCCCCTCTCCCCCCTCTCCCCCCTCTCCCTCCTCTCTCCCTCCTCTCTCCTCCCCCTCCTCTTTTTGTTGTTATCTCTAATGGACATCAGGAAGCCACCAAACCACCATCCTGATAGGAGAACTTTGGGGTGACCTCATAATCACCAAACGGTTACCTCTATACTTTCCTTAAAATTCTTTTCTGATTGGTTGATCTGACATTCTGATACAACCTGCATGACCAATGGCAATCTGTGTATCTATAGCCCAAATACACCAAATTATCTACCATCCCGGAGTCTGCCTGTCCTCTGCACAGCCATATAATGAAGATGCCTGAGGTCAGTATCTGCACCTGGACTGAAAATTCCCCCAACATCAGGTTCAGGTGTGTTGGGATGAAGGCAGGTGGATGGTTCAGGTGTGTTGGGATGCGGGCAGGTGGATGGTTCAGGTGTGTTGGGATGAAGGCAGGTGGATGGTTCAGGTGTGTCGGGATGAAGGCAGGTGGATGGTTCAGGTGTGTTGGGATGAAGGCAGGTGGATGGTTCAGGTGTGTTGGGATGCGGGCAGGTGGATGGTTCAGGTGTGTTGGGATGAAGGCAGGTGGATGGTTCAGGTGTGTTGGGATGAAGGCAGGTGGATGGTTCAGGTGTGTTGGGATGAAGGCAGGTGGATGGTTCAGGTGTGTTGGGATGAAGGCAGGTGGATGGTTCAGGTGTGTTGGGATGAAGGCAGGTGGATGGTTCAGGTGTGTTGGGATGAAGGCAGGTGGATGGTTCAGGTGTGTTGGGATGAAGGCAGGTGGATGGTTCAGGTGTGTTGGGATGAAGGCAGGTGGATGGTTCAGGTGTGTTGGGATGAGGGCAGGTGGATGGTTCAGGTGTGTCGGGATGCGGGCAGGTGGATGGTTCAGGTGTGTTGGGATGAAGGCAGGTGGATGGTTCAGGTGTGTTGGGATGAAGGCAGGTGGATGGTTCAGGTGTGTTGGGATGAAGGCAGGTGGATGGTTTAGATGTGTGGGGATGAAGGCAGGTGGATGGTTCAGGTGTGTTGGGATGAAGGCAGGTGGATGGTTCAGGTGTGTTGGGATGAAGGCAGGTGGATGGTTTAGGTGTGTGGGGATGAAGGCAGGTGGATGGTTCAGGTGTGTCGGGATGAAGGCAGGTGGATGGTTCAGGTGTGTTGGGATGAAGGCAGGTGGATGGTTCAGGTGTGTTGGGATGCGGGCAGGTGGATGGTTCAGGTGTGTTGGGATGCGGGCAGGTGGATGGTTCAGGTGTGTTGGGATGAAGGCAGGTGGATGGTTCAGGTGTGTTGGGATGAAGGCAGGTGGATGGTTCAGGTGTGTCGGGATGAAGGCAGGTGGATGGTTCAGGTGTGTTGGGATGAAGGCAGGTGGATGGTTCAGGTGTGTTGGGATGCGGGCAGGTGGATGGTTCAGGTGTGTTGGGATGAAGGCAGGTGGATGGTTCAGGTGTGTTGGGATGAAGGCAGGTGGATGGTTCAGGTGTGTTGGGATGAGGGCAGGTGGATGGTTCAGGTGTGTTGGGATGAAGGCAGGTGGATGGTTCAGGTGTGTTGGGATGAAGGCAGGTGGATGGTTCAGGTGTGTTGGGATGAAGGCAGGTGGATGGTTCAGGTGTGTTGGGATGAAGGCAGGTGGATGGTTCAGGTGTGTTGGGATGAAGGCAGGTGGATGGTTCAGGTGTGTCGGGATGAAGGCAGGTGGATGGTTCAGGTGTGTCGGGATGAAGGCAGGTGGATGGTTCAGGTGTGTCGGGATGAAGGCAGGTGGATGGTTCAGGTGTGTTGGGATGAAGGCAGGTGGATGGTTCAGGTGTGTCGGGATGAAGGCAGGTGTGTCGGGATGAAGGCAGGTGGATGGTTCAGGTGTGTCGGGATGAAGGCAGGTGGATGGTTTAGGTGTGTCGGGATGAAGGCAGGTGGATGGTTCAGGTGTGTTGGGATGAAGGCAGGTGGATGGTTCAGGTGTGTTGGGATGAGGGCAGGTGGATGGTTCAGGTGTGTCGGGATGCGGGCAGGTGGATGGTTCAGGTGTGTTGGGATGAAGGCAGGTGGATGGTTCAGGTGTGTTGGGATGCGGGCAGGTGGATGGTTCAGGTGTGTTGGGATGAAGGCAGGTGGATGGTTCAGGTGTGTTGGGATGAAGGCAGGTGGATGGTTCAGGTGTGTTGGGATGAAGGCAGGTGGATGGTTCAGGTGTGTCGGGATGAAGGCAGGTGGATGGTTCAGGTGTGTCGGGATGAAGGCAGGTGGATGGTTCAGGTGTGTCGGGATGAAGGCAGGTGGATGGTTCAGGTGTGTTGGGATGAAGGCAGGTGGATGGTTCAGGTGTGTCGGGATGAAGGCAGGTGGATGGTTCAGGTGTGTTGGGATGAAGGCAGGTGGATGGTTCAGGTGTGTCGGGATGAGGGCAGGTGGATGGTTCAGGTGTGTTGGGATGAGGGCAGGTGGACGGTTCAGGTGTGTTGGGATGAAGGCAGGTGGATGGTTCAGGTGTATCGGGATGAGGGCAGGTGGATGGTTCAGGTGTGTTGGGATGCGGGCAGGTGGATGGTTCAGGTGTGTTGGGATGCGGGCAGGTGGATGGTTCAGGTGTGTTGGGATGAGGGCAGGTGGATGGTTCAGGTGTGTTGGGATGAAGGCAGGTGGATGGTTCAGGTGTGTTGGGATGAAGGCAGGTGGACAGTTCAGGTGTGTTGGGATGAAGGCAGGTGGATGGTTCAGGTGTGTTGGGATGAGGGCAGGTGGATGGTTCAGGTGTGTTGGGATGCGGGCAGGTGGATGGTTCAGGTGTGTTGGGATGAGGGCAGGTGGATGGTTCAGGTGTGTTGGGATGAAGGCAGGTGGATGGTTCAGGTGTGTTGGGATGAAGGCAGGTGGATGGTTCAGGTGTGTTGGGATGAAGGCAGGTGGATGGTTCAGGTGTGTTGGGATGAAGGCAGGTGGATGGTTCAGGTGTGTTGGGATGAAGGCAGGTGGATGGTTCAGGTGTGTTGGGATGAAGGCAGGTGGATGGTTCAGGTGTGTTGGGATGAAGGCAGGTGGATGGTTCAGGTGTGTTGGGATGAGGGCAGGTGGATGGTTCAGGTGTGTTGGGATGAAGGCTGGTGGATGGTTCAGGTGTGTTGGGATGAGGGCAGGTGGATGGTTCAGGTGTGTTGGGATGAAGGCAGGTGGATGGTTCAGGTGTGTTGGGATGAAGGCAGGTGGATGGTTCAGGTGTGTTGGGATGAAGGCAGGTGGATGGTTCAGGTGTGTTGGGATGAAGGCAGGTGGATGGTTCAGGTGTGTTGGGATGAGGGCAGGTGGATGGTTCAGGTGTGTTGGGATGAAGGCAGGTGGATGGTTCAGGTGTGTTGGGATGAAGGCAGGTGGATGGTTCAGGTGTGTTGGGATGAAGGCAGGTGGATGGTTCAGGTGTGTTGGGATGAAGGCAGGTGGATGGTTCAGGTGTGTTGGGATGAGGGCAGGTGGATGGTTCAGGTGTGTTGGGATGAAGGCTGGTGGATGGTTCAGGTGTGTTGGGATGAGGGCAGGTGGATGGTTCAGGTGTGTTGGGATGAAGGCAGGTGGATGGTTCAGGTGTGTTGGGATGAAGGCAGGTGGATGGTTCAGGTGTGTTGGGATGAAGGCAGGTGGATGGTTCAGGTGTGTTGGGATGAAGGCAGGTGGATGGTTCAGGTGTGTTGGGATGAGGGCAGGTGGATGGTTCAGGTGTGTTGGGATGAAGGCAGGTGGATGGTTCAGGTGTGTTGGGATGAAGGCAGGTGGATGGTTCAGGTGTGTTGGGATGAAGGCAGGTGGATGGTTCAGGTGTGTTGGGATGAAGGCAGGTGGATGGTTCAGGTGTGTTGGGATGAGGGCAGGTGGATGGTTCAGGTGTGTTGGGATGAAGGCAGGTGGATGGTTCAGGTGTGTTGGGATGAAGGCAGGTGGATGGTTCAGGTGTGTTGGGATGAGGGCAGGTGGACGGCTCCGGTGTGTCCATCAATTCCGAAGGGTGAGAAGATGGTGGTTCTTCTTCCCCAGTGGAAGTCAGAGATGCAGGGAGGGGAGTAAGCCATTCCCCCTTCCACAGTTTAGGAGAGGAGGTGGTTGCCCTCCCTCCCGAACAGTCAGTCAGGGTGGAGGAAATTGTCTTCCCTCCCCAACAAGGATATGTGCACCTGGTAGACAGTACCAAAGAAAGGTCGAACCAGCAGCCAGATGAGGGTATGGAAGATGGGAGATGGAGCAGCTGGTTCATCTCCCCAATGGCAGATACACAGTTTGGGAGAGAACGTGGTCCTCCTTCCTCCCCGATAAAAAAGATCCACAGTCTGGAAGTGGAGGAAGCCAGCCTCCCTCCCCAAAAGTTGAACCAGAGCAGATGATTTGGGGTCCCTAGCCGAAGCACTGGCAACAGGGCAGAGTGTTACCAACCTCTGGCCAGAACCGGCAACAACTGCAGAGTTCCAGGGATCTGAGGCAGTCGGCCCCTCTCATTAGTGACAAGCGAATGTAGTGAAGCTCTTACTCCCAGCTGAAGCGCTGGCAACAGGGCAAAGTGCTGCTGGCCTGTGCCCTCAAATAACAAAAGATGGATTTCCTGTGGTAGTGGATGGGACTACTGTCTACACCTGTATATCCCTAGAAAACTGGGCAGTCCGCCCAGATCCCCAACAGCATGACAGAGTAAGCCTAGCCACCCTGTGTTCTCTTCAGTGTCTGAAAGGACTCCAGGGAGAAGGACCACTCCGCACTTCTCCACAGCGGTAGTTATGTTCTACAAGAGAGGCAGAGGTTGGCTGGTTGAGTAATGCTTTGTTTGGGACAATGTGTTTGGAGTACTGTGTGGGTTTGGGCATTGGGGGATTGCAACTATGGACTAACTTCAAAGTCAACCAGTCTGGGGTCTCCTCCTGTGTTAGTCTCCTTGGGAAAGGGCAGATATGTGACAGGAGTCACTTTGGGCGGGAGGTTCGTGGAACCCAGCTTACCTTAGGGAGGTTGGGAAACTCCTGTTTCAGCTCCCCAGGCCCCACTTATGTGTAAGTCACCCTGTGTCTATTAGGGGCAAAAGGTGACCGAGACAATGATGGACAACTACTTAATGGATGCTGAGAACATGGTTTGGATTACTTCAAATGGGACATTGTTTGTCTTCTAATGACCTGTCTAGTGAACATAATACACAAATGTGTGTCTCTCCCATTGTATGCCTCCTAGGGTGCAGTCCCATTGTTATCTCCTCTGCGAGAGCAGTGATTGATCTTCTCTGGGGGAACGACAAGTAATCTCCTCTGGGGGAGCAGTGACCCATCTCCTCTGGGGGAACGACGAGCAATCTCCTCTGGGGGGAGCAGTGACAGATCTCCTCTGGGGGAGCAGTGATCGATCTCCTCTGGGGGGAGCAGTGACCGATCTCCTCTGGGGGGAGCAGTGACAGATCTCCTCTGGGGGAGCAGTGACTGATCTTCTCCAGCCACCATCTTTTGGCATTCATAAGATTCCTGAGGTGGTTCATCCTTTTGGACTCTGGACTAGAGTCTGAACCCTTCTGAGGGCCCTATCACCTTCATAAGGCTTCTCAGGTGTCTACTATTGGGGTCACCACTAGGTGAGGCTGTTCAGCTGAAAAGTCCCTGCCAAGTTGACCATTAGCCCTCTCCTTATCTGCCAGTGATCCTTTTTTAGGGCTTGTAGGGTGTTGGGGAACACCTTCCCAGCATGTTCCCATCAAATGCTGCCACTGTGCCCATCAAATGCTGCCCCTGTGCCATCAAATGCAGCCACTGTGTCCATCAAACGCTGCCACTGTTCCATCAAACGCTGCTACTGTTCCATCAAACGCTGCTACTGTTCCATCAAACGCTGCTACTGTTCCATCAAACGCTGCTACTGTTCCATCAAATGCAGCCACTGTGCCCATCAAACGTTTCCACTGTGCCCATCAAACGCTGCCACTGTGCCCATCAAACGCTGCCACTGTGCCCATCAAATGCTGCCACTGTGCCCATCAAATGCAGCCACTGTGCCATCAAATGCAGCCACTGTGCCATCAAACGCAGCCACTGTGCCCCATGAAACGCAGCCACTGTGCCCCATGAAACGCAGCCACTGTGCCCATCAAATGCTGCCACTGTGCCCATCAAATGCAGCCACTGTGCCATCAAATGCAGCCACTGTGCCATGAAACGCAGCCACTGTGCCCCATGAAACGCAGCCACTGTGCCCCATGAAACGCAGCCACTGTGTCCATCAAACGCTGCCACTGTTCCATCAAACGCTGCCACTGTGCCATCAAATGCTGCCACTGTGCCCATCAAACGTTTCCACTGTGCCCATCAAACGCTGCCACTGTGCCCATCAAACGCTGCCACTGTGCCCATCAAACGCTGCCACTGTGCCCATCAAATGCAGCCACTGTGCCATCAAATGCAGCCACTGTGCCATCAAATGCAGCCACTGTGCCATCAAACGCAGCCACTGTGCCCCATGAAACGCAGCCACTGTGCCCCATGAAACGCAGCCACTGTGTCCATCAAACGCTGCCACTGTGCCATCAAATGCTGCCACTGTGCCCATCAAACGTTTCCACTGTGCCCATCAAACGCTGCCACTGTGCCCATCAAACGCTGCCACTGTGCCCATCAAACGCTGCCACTGTGCCCATCAAATGCAGCCACTGTGCCATCAAATGCAGCCACTGTGCCCATCGAATGCTGCCACTGAATGCCACCACTGTGACCCTTCCGCCCGCTCGCCGTCTGCCTGGCACTTACCCTGTCTCGGTGGGGCAGCGGGTGACGTCGGCGAGCGGTGTCCTCCTTGTGTCTCCTCCCGTCCTCTCCTCCTGTCAGGCGTCCAATCACAGCGCCTGTCGTTTCAGCCAATCCGGTGACGGGTAACAAACCCGAGCACCTGATTGGCGGAGAGGCGGTTCAGTGTTAGGAAAGCGAATATTCATTCACTGTACTAACAAACCTGGGTGAACTGCAAGCGCCAAGCATGGTGCTGGCAGTGCACCTTTTTTGTCACCTATTACAGCCTATGGCTCTAATCAGGTGCTTCAAAAACACCCCCACCGCTGTAATTCAGGCACCCGGTACCCTTAACGTTCAGGTGTACCATCTGTGATATACCCTCATCCCTGCCTACCCTTGTTTGGGTGTCTCTCACTCAGCTAACCTCCCTCCAGTCTGTCTCACATCAGGGTAAGGTTGACCCATCTCAGGGATCAGGTAACTGCCTGTTGGGATATTTTAAGATCAAGAGTAGTATTTATTCTTATCAGTTTTCGAGAGGAAGAAAGCTGGTTCCCTTTGACTGAGGGGGAGATGGTTAGTATTTCTCCTGTGGCAATAAGGTGGGGGGGGGGGGGTTGGAGGGCCTTTTTCCTCCCAGGGTGGATTCTGGCTTCTCTATGGTTGAAGGTTCTCCTTAAGCTTCCTAAGTTCTAATGCCTTCCTGGTAGAGATGGTGCTGCGCTGGTCTTAGAGAAGCCGGCAAAGTACTGTACGGACGGCAGTCCAGGGGTGCAGTAAATTCTCACAGGGAGGGGTTGTCTAACTATGAGTTTTTTGCCACCAAGGTCACTTCACCGTTCTTTTATCACCGGTCTTCAGGGCCAAGAGTTTTGTCTAGGACTGCAGGAATTTTTTATTCTGGCCGAAAGGCCTGTCTTTGTCTAGCACATTGGCGTTTTTTTAAGCACTCATCCCTTTCCCCCTCCCCTTTTTTATTTGTTGAATGTCACTTGTACTCTCTCACCCTGAAAGTCTTGGGGGGGGGGGGGGGGGGGGGCATGTGGCCTTTTGGTCAGGTTCTCCCCCTCCCATGGGATGTCCCTTCGGTGGAGCCCCAACTAGTACTTGGGCTTGCCTTGCTTCGGCAGGCCTCCTAAGGAAAGCGGTCCGCCTGGTTTTGACAGGGCTGACCATGTGATAGTGAACCTCCATGATTGGAAGAACTGAAATCTAATGAATGAAAAGGGATGTGCCAGTCAAGTTAGGGAGTAAAGTGCTAGATGATGCTGGACGTCCTCCAGCCAGGAAATGAGGCGGGCTCTATCAGACTTGCTGCAGCTTCTAATGCACATTGTGAGAAGCTCGCAATGTGCGGTGAAATCAGAAGGAGAGGAGCCTGTACACCTTTGAAGGACTGGATGGGGAGGGGAGGAATTACATTTTTTTTCAGTATTTTTTAAAGAGGTTTACAATTTTTTTTTGTTATGAAATGAGAGATTTGTACGAAATGGATAATGATTTATTAGAATGTAGAACAATGCAGAACAGGATGAGGTAGGCCCATCCCCCGGCCCTGTAGATGTTCTGGAAGTTTCTTCGGCACCCAATCAGAAGAGATCAGATATATATGGAGGCGAGTCGGAGGTGTCAGCAGGCGAACTCCTTGATGGACCATCGAGTGCAGTATGGGCTGCCTCGCAGTGTATAGCGTGGATCCTACATAGAGAAACAAGAGAAGGTGAGACTGGAGAGGTGGGAGAAGGGGAAGGGGGGTGGCAAGAAGGGGATGAGGGTAAAGGTGAGTACAGAAGGACATCCCAACGCCCTAATCCCCCCCATCACCATCCTATAGGACATGTCACTGTCTGCCCAGAACCCGGGATGTGCCCTCATCTTATGTATGGGGCCTGGAGGATCAAACTGATTCCTCTCCGAAGATCAGCAAACGGGAAACCCAAAGCAAAGGTAGATCTGATTGTACTCAGCACCTTGTGATAGAGAGCAGATGAGGAGCTTGCAGGTTGGATCTTATTGGAGAGTCGGTACCTCTGGGGTGGATCTGAATGGAGAGCTAATACCTCAGGGGTGGGTCTGACTGGAGGGTTAGTATCTCCAGGTTGGATCTGATTAGAGGGTCAGCACCTCCGGGGTGGATCTTGTTGGAGGGTCAGTACTTTGTTAGGTTCAACTTTTAAACAAGTTGCTTATAGTTTATATTGCTTTGTCTAATTATTGCTTCATATAGGAATTAAGACACAGAGTCAGGTATGTCTGTATCAAAGTTCTGAGCATCCCCAAAAGGACTGCTCCCTTTACTTCTTTTATAGGCAGTTCCAAAAGCAGTAATCTTTTTCGGCATTACCAAATGAGGTTAAGGTACAAAGAGTTTCTCATCAGCGAACACGTAATGATTATTCAGCAGTTCCAAATTCCATCTAGATACAGATTGATAGAACAATTGATACGTACACAGGTAAGAAAGGAGCACAAACAATTTAAATAGAACAATTGATACGTACACAGGTAAGAAAAAACAGAAACAATTAAAGTGGAACTCTAAGTCATTATTTCAACCCTATCAATTTCCCCCTTTGACATCATCCTCTCCTTCCCCCTGGGTCCTCATGAATAAGTTCTAGTCAGTTTTTCCCCAGAGTCCTTTCCCTGACCGCGAGTTGTCAGAGGTGTAGAACCCATCCCCCTAGGTATTACCAACATCTTAAAATTCAAGAAGAGGAGTTTTATAGGAGTAGGGTGATGTCAATACACATTTATCGGTATGCCCTGTCTATTCTCCTAATTTTCCTATTTATTTTCCTGTATACACATATATTCGTGATTGTAAGTGATATTAATATTAGAATAATAATTACCATTGGACTTAACAACCAGTGAAAGGTATTGGTTGCTGTAGAAGACATTCCACTAAATATATCCCACCAATGTGGTGCAGTATCCTGTTGTATCTGTGAGGAAAGATGTACTAGTCTACCTTTGTCAATAATCATTTGCTACTTTAGGATCATCTATAGCCCATTCGAAAGTTGTTGTTTCCTCTACTTCAAGTACATTAATACCAGGAGTCCATGCATATATTTGTAAAACAACAATCTTCAACAAAAAATCTGTAAGTAGATTTTTCATCATGTTGTTTTCTCGGGTTGTTTCTTGCAATGTGATGCGTGTATCCAGGTAGGTTTTCCTTCCAGCTTTACTGAGGTGGCTGTGGTCAAGAGTACTTGGTAAGGACCTTCAAACCTGGGTTCCAATGTCTTTCTGGTGTGTTTCTTCACATATACATAATCCCCTGGTAGCAGAGTATGTGTACCTGTTATTGAATTAGGGTCTGGAAGAGAAGAATACACACTTTTGTGGATCTTAGTTAGACGTTGTTGTAATTGTATCTCATATGGGGATAATCCTGTCTTTCCTGTTGGAGTGTACCTTATAGAGAACAAAGCCAAAGGCAGGCATTCTGGCCAAGGCTTGTTTAACTCTTGCATGGCTTTTTGTATTTTTAACTTTATTGTCCCATTTACTCTCTCCACTGATCCTGAACTCTGTGGGTGGTAAGGGGTGTGAAAACTTTGTTGAACCCCTAACATGGTCATCACATTCTGCATGATTTCTCCTGTAAAGTGTGTCCCCCTATCTGATTCTATGGTTTCAGGAAGACCAAACCTAGGTATTAACTCAGTGATCAGTTTCTTGGCTGTGGCTTTAGCTGTAGCCGATTTTACTGGATAACTTTCGGGCCAACCTGAGAATAAATCGATACACACGAGGACAAATTCAAAGGGGCCGCTCTTAGGCATTTGTATGTAGTCAATCTGCAGTCTCTGGAAGGGGTATTGGGCCCGGACCTGGTGTTTTCGTGGGGTTTTTACTCTCTGTCCTGGGTTATTCAGGAGACAGATTTGGCAGGCTGCACAGTAGTTTCTTGCAGTACTACTGAATCCAGGGGCGAGCCATCCTTGGTTCACAATCCTATACATGGAATTGGAACTGACGTGTGTGGGTAGGTGAACTGCCGCTGCCATTGCTGGGTACAGAGAGGCAGGCAGGCATATTTTGCCTCCTTCCCTCCATACATTGTCAAGGTCTGGTGCTGCTCCCATCCTGACCCACTTATCTTTCTCGCTCTCCCCTGCTTGCTCCTGTAATTTACTCAGCTGCTGCCATGTTGGTTCTGGGATACTCACCTCTACCGCTGCTAAGGTCTCAGGGCTTCCTTCCCCTAGAGCTGCCTGTTTTGCAGTCAAATCTGCAAATGCATTTCCTTTTGCCTCAATTGTTTTTGCGCTCGTGTGTGCCACTATCTTCATAATGGCTACTCGTTTAACCTTTTGAAGATTGTTCAGGACTCTCTTAATCCCTTCTCCATGTTTTACAGGTGTACCTGCTGCTGTCAGATAACCTCTAGCCCTCCATATGTGGCCATAATCATGCGCTACGCCATAAGCATAGGCAGAGTCAGTGTAAATATTCCCTTCTCGTCCTTTTAAGTATTCTAGGGCTTGTTCTAAAGCTTTTAATTCTGCTTCCTGTGCTGACATGTGGGCTGGTAAGGCCTGTGCTTCAATTACCTGCGTATCAGTCACTACAGCATACCCTGTGTGATATTTACCCTTGTCATCAGCAAACCTACTACCATCTATATACAAGGTGTGCTCAGCATTTAAAATCGGTGTATCTGTAACATGTGGGAATCCCATTGTCTCCTGTTCCATGAGCTGAAAACAATCGTGCTGATCTACTTCTTTAAACAAAAGAGTGTCAGTGTCCTCATTTCTTTTCTCACTAGTACTATTAGTACTATTATTCCCCCTTGCCAAATCTGGTGACTGAAGAGGCAAAAAGGTGGCCAAATTTAAGGTTGTACAGCGCTGAAAAGTAACATTTGGAGGTAAGAGTAAAGTACACTGTAATCTTAATTGCCTAGTCATTGAAATGTGTTTGGGCTGTACCTGAGACAAGATTGCATGTATGTCATGTGTGGTATGCACTACAACTGGATTGTCTAGAACAATCTCTGATGACTTATCTATGATAATTGACACTGCAGCTACCGCCCGTACACAAGACGGTGAACCTCTAGATACTGGATCTAATGCTGCTGAAAAGTAAGCGACTGGTCTTTGTTTTACATGTGCCTGTGTCAGAACACCTGTGGCGTGTCCAGCGATCTCAGCAATGTACAGATTAAATATCTTGGTGTAATCTGGTATACCAATAGCCGGGGCAGAAATCAACAACTTTTTCAAAGTGATAAACGACTCATACGCTACTTCTGTAAGCACATACGGTACAATTTTCAAACAATCGTATAATGGCTGCATCAAAGCGCTAGCATGTGGTATCCACTGTCTACAATATGACACGATACCTAAAAACATACGCAATTGTTTGAAATTCCGTGGGGGTAACATTCCCTTTATCACTTGAACCCTCTCCTCATTGAGATGTCTCGTACCCTGTGATATACAATGTCCCAAAAAGATAACTTTTTCCTGACACACTTGTAGCTTTTTCTTATTAACCTTGCAACCTTTTTCTGCCAAAAATCGCAACAAATTAAGGGTGGTGGCCAAACAAGTTTCTTTGTCAGGGCAGCATAACAATAAATCATCCACATATTGTAACAATACACAGGAATCTGGTGGTACCCATTCTCCCAACACCGTTTGCAATGCTTGTGAATACAAGGTAGGTGAATGCGCCATACCCTGAGGTAGGCGTGTCCAGGTTAGTTGCCGATTTTTTATTGAAAATGCGAACCAAAGTTGGCATTCTTCAGCAAGCGGGACGGAAAAGAAAGCATTCGCTAAATCTATAACCGTAAAGTACATACTGGTTGATGGTATTTGTGACAGTAATATATGTGGATTGGGTACTAAAGGTGTCATCGGGGCTAGTATTTTGTTGACCGCTCTAAGGTCTTGGACCATTCTATACTTAACCGGACTACCGGCTACTGATTTCTTTTTAACCGGGTACAAGGGAGTGTTTGCCGGTGATTTTACCTCTTTTAGAGCTCCACTTTTTAAGAAGGATTGGACCTGCATTTCTATGGCCGTCTCTTGGGGTGCACTAAGTGGATACTGCTTTTGTTGGGGAAGCACTGCTCCTGGAATCAGCTGTAGGGTAACCGGAGGTATGGGCAAAAGTCCAACATCAGCTGGATGTTTTTCCCATAGTTCTCCTGGAAGGGACGACAAAATCTGATCTAAGTCTGAAGGAGGTGTGCCGGACAATTCCGATTCCTCCTCTAGGTATTGTATCAGGTTACACATCTCCATGTGTTCTTGATTATCCCCTATAGCTAAGGTGACAGTGCCATCTGGGTGATAGGTAATGTTAGCTCCTATTTTCTGCAAAATGTCAGCTCCTAACAAATTAGTGGGGGCTCCTCTGGATACCAGAAAGCGTGAAAGGAACATGTGGTTTCCTACTTTAACTTTCAGAGGTTTTGTAAGCGGGGCGTCGGCTAAAATGCCATCATATCCAGTTATTAGTAAAGTGTCAGGTGATTTTTGGCCAGGGAGTAGTTCAGAGTCAGAAAGTAACGAGCGTGAAGCTCCTGTATCGACTAAACAAGAGATTTTCTTATTACCAACCGTTATATTTGTCTTAAGCATTGTTGTTTTGGATCTTTCTAAAACCGGGGTGAGTCATGCTCGTGGACCATCTCCCTGCTGCCTGATATGACTATTTTTGTTGTCCCTGGGCTGGTTCCTTCTCTGATTAACTGGAGAATCAACACCTTCCTCTCCTTCATCCCTTATTCTTTTCTTACAGTTGCGTCTGATGTGACCAATCTTGTTACAGTAGTGACAGGTAAGGGGTTTGCGAAAGGAACCTCTACCTTGCTCTTGCGTTGATAGCATGAGATTTCCTCCCTTTGGTTTCTGCTAAGTCCGCCTCTATGCCTTGCGCTTTTTGTAACAACGTCCCTCTATCTCTAGTTGCCCTCCACTCTGGTGTGCAGGCTTTCAGTCTCTCACTTATCTGTGGAATTAATCCTTCCATAAATTGTCTATTGAAGGCTCGGATTGTGACTGGCAGGGCCAAGTCCAATCCCTCATCTGCCATCATACTTTCCATAGATAAGTAAAATTCCGATACAGTCTGTCCTGGCATTTACTTCATGGGTGATATGGACCCCCTCTCCTGTTGTTTTGCCTGACAAAAAGCTTCTAATCTAGCAATAAAAGGGGCCCTTGAGTCTATATGTCTGACATGTCCTGTCTCTAAATTGCCATCCCCATCAACTTGTCCTGCAGGTCTGTGTGGACCTATTTCTGTCATAAACTGGTTAAACAGGGTCAGAGTCATTTTGTGTCTGCATAGATCCTCCCCATCCTGCCAGGTCGCTTCATGTGTATTCATTAACTGTGTCACAAATCTACAAAAAGCAGCTGGCTTTGCTACCGGGTCTGGGGCGCTCTGTATTAATGCCATAAGGGTGTCTGCCGACCATGGTGCCCAAGTCCTTATTTGCATTCTACGAGTGACAGTAGGCGGGGCATTTGGATGGGCTGCTTGTCCAAATTCTGGATTGTTTACCTGAACAATGCGTGTATCAGTGCGTACGGGAGCTACAGTTTCTGGATGAGGTTTTTGTGCCCCACAATGCACACATTCTACTGCCCATTCTGGGTTTTGTGCTCAACAATCCTGACAAACCCATCCTCTCCCCTCAAGTACCGGATATATCTTGTGTGGTTTGCGTTCTACGTCAGTGTATGGGGGTGGGATGGCTGAGCTGGGAGCCTCGACATTTTTTGTTCTTCTATCTTTCATATCCCAACCATCACAATCTGGATTATATTTCCACCCCTCTTCTTTCGCTCTATTTGAGACCTTAATTAAGCATTGAACCTGACGCATCCATTGCTTCTCTAACACCTCTCCTTGTCTGTCCCTTTTTATTTCACTCCATACATCCAGGTCTAAGCCCGCTGCTCCTTTCACCTTAAATTTACGAAGGACATCCTTTAAGTCCTGTGCTTCGGTTTTCCCATAAATGTTCTTAATTATCTGTGGCACCGTATAGTGCGCCACAATTCCCTGACGGGGTTTTGTGTTCCTCTGGCCCATTCTAACAGTCCTGCCTAGGTAGCGTGTGGGACACTTAGTGTACAATATAATGCAGCTACAACATATACAAGAATGAATAATTACTTTATATGCTAGCCCAATAGCAAACCAGCTAAGTTACACTAGTTCCTCGTTGCCTTCCTCCTAGGGTGCTAGAATTCTAGAAACCTCTCCGGAATGAGATTTCTGAAACCGAATTACTTTATATACTAGCCCAATAATAAATAATTACTTTATATGCTAGCCCAATAACAAACCAGAATGCGGCTACAACATATACAAAAATGCGGCTACAACATATACAAGCATTCCTTTAAGTGGCCAGGTATCCGACTAGATCTCCGGACTTTGTTGAGACCTTATTCCCTCCCCGTATCTGGGAATCCCTCTCATACACTCTTATCCCTGCTTTATGGAGCAGACAGGGCTTATACTCTCAACCCGTCTATGGTTTATGAGTTAGATGTGAGGTTAAGCATAAGCGTCAGACCCCCAAGCTCACAAGCCCTCAGGTTCCCAATCGTGTGAGGTAAGGCGCATTCCGTTGCTTAGTTCGGCAATCCCCTTCTAACTCATACCATCCTTGACAAGGCTCATTCACTTTCTCAACAAGACAGACAAGACAAACACAGATAACAAAACAAACAAATAATTCCAGCAATATAAACTAAAATATCCAGTAATTCTAGACTCACCACTACAGAGGCTGGTGTTTTAAAACCAGGAGAACCGTAACTGACAGAACGGATAGGCACAAATCAGGGGAGCACAGAATATAAGAAAAATAAAGCTTTTTCTTACCTGCGCAGGTTTTTTTTTTGATCTGTGGTTCCCGGAATGCCTGTCTTTTTGTTCCGTCAGCGTAGCTCAACCACCTCTTGTAGTATCATCGGTGAGTCCCTCGTCCGGGCGCCAAAATGTTAGGTTCAACTTTTAAACAAGTTGCTTAAGTTTATATTGCTTTGCCAAATTATTGCTTCTATAAGAATAATGACACGGAGTCAGGTATGTCTGTATCACAGTTCTGAGCATCCCCAAAAGGGACTGCTCCCTTTACTTCTTTTATAGGCAGTTCCAAAAGCAGTAATCTTATCGGCATTACCAAATGAGGTTAAGGTACAAAGAGTTTCTTATCAGCGAACATGTAATGATTATTCAGCAGTTCCAAATTCCATCTAGATACAGATTGATAGAACAATTGATACGTACACAGGTAAGAAAGGAGCACAAACAATTTAAATAGAACAATTGATACGTACACAGGTAAGAAAAAAACAGAAACAATTAAAGTGGAACTCTAAGTCATTATTTCAACCCTATCACACAACACATTGACTCACCCCTAACATACAACACATTGACTCCACCCCTAACACACAACACATTGACTCACCCCTAACACGCAACACATTGACTCCACCCCTAACACACAGCACATTGACTCCACCCCTAACACACAACACATTGACTCACCCCTAACACACAGCACATTGACTCCACCCCTAACACACAGCACATTGACTCCACCCCTAACACACAGCACATTGACTCCACCCCTAACACACAGCACATTGACTCCTCCCCTAACACATGTCCACCTCTTAGGGACCTGCTTGTATATTGGGATCACTCACATTGCCAATATCAGATCTGAGAGATATTGATTACCTGAGCCAATCTCCTCTTCCTACACAAATCATCATCTGAGGACAAACTCCATGTCATCCAGATTTGTATTCAGATAAAATGTTTTTTAGTTTTGGATGGAGTGTGTTGGGGGTTGGGACCTCTGTCAGGTTTATATTTCTGTCCACACTGGGGAGATCCCCCCTGTATCTGTTCTGGTGTCACCAAGACAGGAAGTGATGGGAGGGACATCTGAGGGGACTTTCCTGACTTCCTGTTATTAGTCTGGGACAGGAAGTGGGGGGACATCTCCTTCAGTGGGGCGCTGACCATTTCTGAATGTCATACATCTGTACACATCGATACAATCAATCACCACCCAGGGAGGGGTATCCTCTGAAGAATTGTGGGAAGCTAGGGGGCATTGTGGGAGCTTGGGGGACACTGTGGGAGGTTGGTGGGCATTGTGGGAGGCTAGGGGGCATTGTGGGAGGTTGGGGGGGGCACTGTGGGAGGTTGGGGGGCATTGTGGGAGGCTAGGGGGCATTGTGGGAGGTTGGGGCATTGTGGGAGGTTGGGGGGCACTGTTGGAGGTTGGGGGCATTTTGAGAGGCTAGGGGGCATTTTGGGAGGTTGGGGGGCACTGTAGGAGGTTGGGGGGCACTGTGGGAGGCTAGGGGGCACTGTAGGAGGTTGGGGGGCACTGTGGGAGGCTAGGGGGCACTGTAGGAGGTTGGGGGCATTGTGGGAGGCTAGGGGGCATTGTGGGAGGTTGGAGGGCACTCTGGGAGGCTAGGGGGCATTGTGGGAGGTTGGAGGGCACTGTGGGAGGTTGGGGGGTATTTTGGGAGGCTAGGGGGAATTGTGGAAGTTTGGGGGGGCATTGTGGGAGGTTGGGGGGCATCGTGGGAGGCTAGGGGGCATTGTGGGAGGTTGGGGGCACTGTGGGAGGTTGGGGGCATTGTGGGAGGCTAGGGGGCATTGTGGGAGGTTGGGGGGCACTGTGGGAGGTTGGAGGCACTGTGGGAGGTTGGGGGTATTGTGGGAGGCTATGGGGCATTGTGGGAGGTTGGGGGGCACTGTGTGAGCCTGGGGGGCATTGTGGGAGGCTAGGGGGCATTGTGGGAGGCTAGGGGGCATTGTGGGAGGTTGGGGGGCATTGTGGGAGGTTGGGGGGGGGCATTGTGGGAAGCTAGGGGGCACTGTGGGAGGTTGGGGGGCACTGTGGGAGGTTGGGGGGCATTGTGGCAGGCTGGGGGGCATTGTGGGAGGTTGGGGGGCACTGTGGGAGGTTGGGGGGCATTGTGGGAGGTTGGGGGGCATTGTGGGAGGCTAGGGGGCATTGTGGGAGGTTGGGGGGCATTGTGGGAGGTTGGAGGGCACTGTGGGAGGTTGGGGGGCACTGTGGGAGGCTAGGGGGCACTGTAGGAGGTTGGGGGGCACTGTGTGAGCCTGGGGGGCATTGTGGGAGGCTAGGGGGCATTGTGGGAGGCTAGGGGGCATTGTGGGAGGTTGGGGGGCATTGTGGGAGGTTGGGGGGGGGCATTGTGGGAAGCTAGGGGGCACTGTGGGAGGTTGGGGGGCACTGTGGGAGGTTGGGGGGCATTGTGGCAGGCTGGGGGGCATTGTGGGAGGTTGGGGGGCACTGTGGGAGGTTGGGGGGCATTGTGGGAGGTTGGGGGGCATTGTGGGAGGCTAGGGGGCATTGTGGGAGGTTGGGGGGCATTGTGGGAGGTTGGAGGGCACTGTGGGAGGTTGGGGGGCACTGTGGGAGGCTGGGGGGCATTGTGGGAGGTTGGGGGGCATTGTGGGAGGCTAGGGGGCATTGTGGGAGTTTGGAGGGCATTGTGGGAGGTTGGGGGGCACTGTGGCAGGTTGGGGGGCACTGTGGCAGGTTGGGGGCATTGTGGGAGGCTAGGGGGCATTGTGGGAGGTTGGGGGCACTGTGGGAGGTTGGGGGCATTGTGGGAGGCTATGGGGCATTGTGGGAGGTTGGGGGGCACTGTGTGAGCCTGGGGGGCATTGTGGGAGGCTAGGGGGCATTGTAGGAGGTTGGGGGGGCGTTGTGGGAGGCTAGGGGGCATTGTGGGAGGTTAGGGGGCATTGTGGGAGGTTGGGGGGCATTGTGGGAGGTTGGGGGGCATTGTGGGAGGTTGTGGGGGCATTGTGGGAAGCTAGGGGGCACTGTGGGAGGTTGGGGGGCACTGTGGGAGGTTGGGGGGCATTGTGGCAGGCTAGGGGGCATTGTGGGAGGTTGGGGGGCACTGTGGGAGGTTGGGGGGCACTGTGGGAGGCTAGGGGGCATTGTGGGAGGTTGGGGGGCATTGTGGGAGGCTAGGGGGAATTGTGGGAGTTTGGAGGGCATTGTGGGAGGTTGGGGGGCACTGTGGGAGGTTGGGGGGCACTGTGGGAGGTTGGGGGGCATTGTGGGAGGTTGGGGGCACTGTGGGAGTTTAGGGGGCACTGTGGGAGGTTGGGGGGCATTGTGGGAGGGTTGGGGGGCATTGTGGGAGGCTAGGGGGCATTGTGGGAGTTTGGAGGGCATTGTGGGAGGTTGGGGGGCATTGTGGGAGGCTAGGGGGCATTGTGGGAGGTTGGGGGGCATTGTGGGAGGTTGGGGGGCATTGTGGGAGGTTGGGGGCACTGTGGGAGGTTGGAGGGCATTGTGGGAGGTTGGGGGGCATTGTGGGAGGCTAGGGGGCATTGTGGGAGGTTGGGGGGCATTGTGGGAGGTTGGGGGGCATTGTGGGAGGTTGGGGGCACTGTGGGAGGTTGGAGGGCATTGTGGGAGGTTGGGGGGCATTGTGGGAGTTTGGAGGGCATTGTGGGAGGTTGGGGGGCATTGTGGGAGGTTGGGGGGTGACGTGGAAATTCTACTGTCTCACTCCCTAATAAATCGCTTGTTAGCTTCACAATCGGCCAATCAAGCACAGGCAAACAGGAGGAGTTCTACAAATCTCAACCAATGAACAATGACTGGGGGAGTTTATGGGCGTGTCTGGGCGGGGGCAGTGTGTACGATTTCCCGCCCCCTGTACCTGTAAGCCATGCTCTCCAGTAAGACAAAGGAAGGCACATGGCTGGCCTTGAAATCATGGACGTTCCCCGACCACAACGCACACAAAAGCCGCGTTCACACGAGCGGAATGTCCGACAGAAAAAGTCAGACGGAAGCTTTTCATCGTCTATTCCGATCGTGTGTGGGCCTCATCTGCCTTTTTTTTTCGAAAATTCTGATGGACCTAGAAATGGAACATGTTCTAAATATTTCCGACGGAACCAATTCCTATCGGGAAAACTGATCGTCTGTAGGCTGTTCCAATGGACCAAAAAAGACGCATGCTCTGAAGCAAGTACGAGACGGAAACTATTGTCTACTGGGCTATTGAACTTCCTTTTTCTAGTCCCGCTGTATGTGTTGTACGTCACCGCGTTCTGGACGGTTGGACTTTAGTCGCACTTTGGTTTGACCGTGTGTGGGCAAGACCGCTTGAGCGGAATTCCGTCAGAGAAACCTTCAGAGTTTAAACCGGTCGTGTGTACGCGGCATAAGACTCCCGTTTTTACCATTGGTGTGAATCCTTATTCTGCATTGTTCAGAGAACATCACATCCCCGGATTATTCTACCATTCCTGTAGATGGAGACTATCAGAAGGGACATGTCATAGCCCCGCCATGTGCTGATCAGACACACAGACACGACTGTACACCCCCATAACAGATAATGTCTTTGCAGAGTGAACCCCTCCCCCAGACGATCGTTGTTTGCATTGCACAGGGGCCCTTCACTGGCGGACATATCCCCACTCCGCAAACACTTCTCTACATCCTCACGAAGCTTTCCACTACCAAACGGATCTCAACCAGCGTCAGTCAGGTCTTCAGAGCGGGAGAACTAACACTGGGAGACACTTGTGACAATACATATTAAATACATCTTCATAAAATCTCCACAACACCGCACACAGTCCAGCAGGCGACCCGTACTACTTTGGGCCTGTCCTGTTTCCACCCTCAGGGGGGTCTGGAACTGAGCCCCAAGGGAAGCCCTCCCTTCATTGGTCTCCAGCACCAGGTATGGGCAGTGCTGTGTCTTAGCCTTGACCAGTGATGGAGAACCTCGGCACCCCGGATGTTCTGGAACTACATTTCCCATGATGCTCATGCACTCTGCAGTGTAGTGGAGCATCATGGGAAATGTAGTTCCAAAACATCTGGGGTGCCGAGGTTCTCCATCACTGGCCTAGGCCAACAAGGCCCAGGCCTAGAACAGCACTTTGCAGGGGGGGGGGGCAGCAAAAAAGCCAACCCCCCCCCACGATAAAAAGCTCCCCCCTCTTTCCGGCTCCCGCTGCAAAATAGTCCGCGGCGGCCAGCGGCTTTTGTGTGGCCGTTACACTGTATGTCGTTATGTCAGTGTCATTTTGGCATGGGGGCGGACTGTGCGGGGGTGGTGCGCCCCCATAAAGAGGGCGGTGATTGCCCAGACCGGCCGCACTCAGTACAACTGCCAGAGTCGGAGCCTAATGCTCCACCTACCTTCCTCCGTGGCGTCCTTCCCACCCGGGGCTCTGTCTACTCAATGATAGAGAGGACGAGGGGAACTCCCAGGCAGACCAGCAGCCCGTCCAGCAAGCACTGGTGCATCCTCCTAAATAATATGATTGCGCTAATTCCAGTGCAAATGTTACTGCCACCTGTCAGACCTGTGTGGCATGTAGAGGAGTTTGAAGGATGTACCCTAGTTGTTGTCTCTGCCCACCTCCTGTCAGTCCTGTGTGGCATGTAGAGGAGGAGGAGTTTGAAGGATGTACCCTAGTTGTTGTCTCTGCCCACCTCCTGTCAGTCCTGTGTGGCATGTAGAGGAGGAGGAGTTGGAAGGATGTACCCTAGTTGTTGTCTCTGCCCACCTCCTGTCAGTCCTGTGTGGCATGTAGAGGAGGAGGAGTTGGAAGGATGTACCCTAGTTGTTGTCTCTGCCCACCTCCTGTCAGTCCTGTGTGGCATGTAGACGGGGAGGAGTTTGAAGGATGTACCCTAGTTGTTGGCTCTGCCCACCTCCTGTCAGTCCTGTGTGGCATGTAGAGGAGGAGGAGTTTGAAGGATGTACCCTAGTTGTTGGCTCTGCCCACCTCCTGTCAGTCCTGTGTGGCATGTAGAGGAGGAGGAGTTTGAAGGATGTACCCTAGTTGTTGTCTCTGCCCACCTCCTGTCAGTCCTGCGTGGCATGTAGAGGAGGAGGAGTTGGAAGGATGTACCCTAGTTGTTGTCTCTGCCCACCTCCTGTCAGTCCTGCGTGGCATGTAGAGGAGGAGGAATTTGAAGGATGTACCCTAGTTGTTGGCTCTGCCCACCTCCTGTCAGTCCTGCGTGGCATGTAGAGGAGGAGGAGTTTGAAGGATGTACCCTAGTTGTTGTCTCTGCCCACCTCCTGTCAGTCCTGTGTGGCATGTAGAGGAGGAGTTTGAAGGATGTACCCTAGTTGTTGGCTCTGCCCACCTCCTGTCAGTCCTGCGTGGCATGTAGAGGAGGAGGAGTTTGAAGGATGTACCCTAGTTGGCTCTGCCCACCTCCTGTCAGTCCTGCGTGGCATGTAGAGGAGGAGGAGTTTGAAGGATGTTCCCTAGTTGTTGTCTCTGCCCACCCCCTGTCAGTCCTGCGTGGCATGTAGAGGAGGAGGAGTTTGAAGGATGTACCCTAGTTGTTGGCTCTGCCCACCTCCTGTCAGTCCTGCGTGGCATGTAGAGGAGGAGGAGTTTGAAGGATGTACCCTAGTTGTTGTCTCTGCCCACCTCCTGTCAGTCCTGTGTGGCATGTGGAGGAGGAGGAGTTTGAAGGATGTACCCTAGTTGTTGTCTCTGCCCACCTCCTGTCAGTCCTGTGTGGCATGTAGAGGAGGAGTTTGAAGGATGTACCCTAGTTGTTGGCTCTGCCCACCTCCTGTCAGTCCTGCGTGGCATGTAGAGGAGGAGGAGTTTGAAGGATGTACCCTAGTTGTTGTCTCTGCCCACCTCCTGTCAGTCCTGCGTGGCATGTAGAGGAGGAGGAGTTTGAAGGATGTACCCTAGTTGTTGTCTCTGCCCACCTCCTGTCAGTCCTGTGTGGCATGTAGAGGAGGAGTTTGAAGGATGTACCCTAGTTGTTGGCTCTGCCCACCTCCTGTCAGTCCTGCGTGGCATGTAGAGGAGGAGGAGTTGGAAGGATGTACCCTAGTTGTTGTCTCTGCCCACCTCCTGTCAGTCCTGTGTGGCATGTAGAGGAGGAGGAGTTGGAAGGATGTACCCTAGTTGTTGTCTCTGCCCACCTCCTGTCAGTCCTGTGTGGCATGTAGAGGAGGAGGAGTTTGAAGGATGTACCCTAGTTGTTGGCTCTGCCCACCTCCTGTCAGTCCTGCGTGGCATGTAGAGGAGGAGGAGTTTGAAGGATGTACCCTAGTTGTTGTCTCTGCCCACCTCCTGTCAGTCCTGCGTGGCATGTAGAGGAGGAGGAGTTTGAAGGATGTACCCTAGTTGTTGTCTCTGCCCACCTCCTGTCAGTCCTGTGTGGCATGTAGAGGAGGAGTTTGAAGGATGTACCCTAGTTGTTGGCTCTGCCCACCTCCTGTCAGTCCTGCGTGGCATGTAGAGGAGGAGGAGTTGGAAGGATGTATCCTAGTTGTTGGCTCTGCCCACCTCCTGTCAGTCCTGCGTGGCATGTAGAGGAGGAGGAGTTGGAAGGATGTACCCTAGTTGTTGTCTCTGCCCACCTCCTGTCAGTCCTGCGTGGCATGTAGAGGAGGAGGAGTTGGAAGGATGTACCCTAGTTGTTGTCTCCGCCCACCTCCTGTCAGTCCTGCGTGGCATGTAGAGGAGGAGGAGTTTGAAGGATGTACCCTAGTTGTTGGCTCTGCCCACCTCCTGTCAGTCCTGTGTGGCATGTAGAGGAGGAGGAGTTTGAAGGATGTACCCTAGTTGTTGTCTCTGCCCACCTCCTGTCAGTCCTGCGTGGCATGTAGAGGAGGAGGAGTTGGAAGGATGTACCCTAGTTGTTGTCTCTGCCCACCTCCTGTCAGTCCTGTGTGGCATGTAGAGGAGGAGGAGTTTGAAGGATGTACCCTAGTTGTTGGCTCTGCCCACCTCCTGTCAGTCCTGTGTGGCATGTAGACATAAACACTTGGCTCCAGCAATGTCCCTGGTGGGGCAGACCTGCTGCTTTTCAGACCTGGACAAAAGCTGCAATTAAATGCCACATGTGTCTGGGGTGGTCGGTCCATTATATGATAGAAAGCACCATCTCTTCCTTCTGTGCTCAACAAGAGCATTTCATATACAACTGCTTTCTATCTTAGGAGCAATAAGATCAATCAAATATAAAGTGATCGATATGCATTAAATGAATGTACAGATACTGCAATAAAGTGCTCCGCGCTCTAATCAATACATAATTTATGTAGAATAATAAGCTGTGATAGGAAAGTGTTCTCTATGTATTATTCCGGTGCTCCGGGTGTCAGACTCTGCGCCCCCCCCCCAATGTGTTCACCGGAACAATGAAATATCTACACCCCATGAAGGATGGATCGGGTCAGCCTCATATGTACTTCTCTACTCCATGTCCATGTATAAAGAGTGAAGAGCGGGCATGGGCACCCAAAGTGCAAATCCATTGTATTTGATTAAAATGACATTACAAAGAGCCGCTACTCACATATAAAACTGCTGCTCCAAAGCTACAAGCACTTCCTACACTATGGATTTACACTATGAATGTACACTATGGATTTACACTATGAATGTACACTATGAATGTACACTATGAATGTACACTATGGATTTACACCAGGGGCGTCGCTAGGGGGTGGCTTTTGGGGCTATAGCCCCGAATCTGGGGCCCATAGCCCCGAGTCTCTGCAGGGGTCCCCAAGGGGAGGGGAGGCTCTCTGGGGACCCTGATGTAAGTGGGGGGGCTCTCTGGGGACCCTGATGAAAGGGGGATGCTCTCTGGGGACCATGATTTTAAGGGGGGGCTCTCTGGGGACCCTGATTTAAGGGGGAGGCTCTCTGAGGACTCTAATGTAAGGGGGGGCTCTCTGGGGACCCTGATGTATAGGTGGCTCTCTGGGGACCCTGATGTAAAGAGGGCTCTCTGGGGACTCTGATGTAAGTGGGGGGCTCTCTGGGGACCCTAATGTAAGTGGGGGGCTCTCTGGGGACCCTGATGTATAGGGGGCTCTCTGGGGACTCTGATGTAAGTGGGGGGCTCTCTGGGGACCCTGATGTAAGTGGGGGGCTCTCTGGGGACCCTGATGTAAGTGGGGGGCTCTCTGGGGACCCTGATGTAAGTGGGGGGCTCTCTGGGGACCCTGATGTAAGTGGAGGGCTCTCTGGGGACTCTGATGTAAGTGGGGGGCTCTCTGGGGACCCTGATGTAAGTGGGGGGCTCTCTGGGGACCCTGATGTAAATGGGGGGCTCTCTGGGGATATATACACACACACACGTATATTACTGTATATACATGTGTATGCCCGCCCAAGTGCACAAATTTCTTTACTACGCTGCTATGGGCTCTAGCCCCAGATCTTTTGTAGACCTAGCAACGCCCCTGATGTACACTATGGATACTTGAAATTTACTCTTTCATGTACATGGTGGGACTGGGCCATTGCGGCGGACAAATCAGACACTGTCACTTTTTTGGGGACCAGTGACACTAATACAGTGATCAGTGGTAAAAAATATGCACTGTCACTGTACTAATTTACTATTAATTTATTTATTTCAGGTACTTATATAGCACCATCAAGGTGGAGCCTAAAGAGGAAGAGGTGTGGTTTACAGGTGATAGGGCGGGTCTTACACATGAAGGGGTGTGGCATTGACAGAAAGGGGTGGGTCATATTTAAATTAGGGGGTGCGCGAGTTTAGTCAGGCCTAGGGCAGCACAAAACCCAAAATAGACCACTGGGTATATGTGACAACCAACCTC
Source organism: Aquarana catesbeiana (assembly GCF_042186555.1). NCBI lineage: Eukaryota > Metazoa > Chordata > Amphibia > Anura > Ranidae > Aquarana > Aquarana catesbeiana. The sequence continues at coordinate 652,402,074 of NC_133328.1, read as the reverse complement.
AGTCTTTGGTCTGTAGGCAGTTAGATGCTCAAACAACGTCCAACCAACCAGTCATTGGTTTATTCATCTCTAAATGCCAGCAACCTCCTCAGGTGACCAATCAGATATGAGCTTACTGGAAATAATAGTGATTGTTCAAGATGCTCTAATCCATCCGAAGGCCGTCACCCAATGAGTGCCATTTGGCTTCCAGACATGAGATTGTCGGCTGATCGGATGATCAGTCACTTCCCTGGTTCATCATTTTAGGTGGAAAGCAGAGGCAAAACACAAATCCCTATTCTGTCTGTGAATTTCCTTTTATTGCGAAATCCTCAGACAGAGGATCAAAAGATCAAAATTACTCCATTTGCCAAGATTCAGCCATCTACCAAAACCATCCGACAATCCAAATTAACCCATCTACCAAAACGTATCTATCTCCAAAAATTAGTTATATTACCAAAACCCATCCAACCACTAAAGACAGTCCATCTACCAAAACCCATCTGACTACCAAAACCCGTCCATCTATCAAAATATTCCAACTATCAAAATCTGACTACCAAAGTCCAACCATCTACCGAAACCAGTCTATCTACCGAAACCAGCCTCACAACCAGAATCCACCCATCAAAACTCATCCCTCCATGAAAAATCTGTCCATCTACCAAAACCTGTCCATCTATCAAAATATTCCAACTACCAAAGTCCAACCATCTACCAAAACCAGTCTATCTACCGAAACCAGTCTATCTACCGAAACCAGCCTCACAACCAGAATCCACCCATCAAAACTCATCCCTCCATGAAAAATCTGTCCATCTACCAAAACCTGTCCATCTATCAAAATATTCCAACTACCAAAGTCCAACCATCTACCAAAACCAGTCTATCTACCGAAACCAGTCTATCTACCGAAACCAGCCTCACAACCAGAATCCACCCATCAAAACTCATCCATGAAAAATCTGTCCATCTACCAAAACCCGTCCATCTATCAAAATATTCCAACTACCAAAATCTGACTACCAAAGTCCAACCATCTACCGAAACCAGTCTATCTACCGAAACCAGCCTCACAACCAGAATCCACCCATCAAAACTCATCCCTCCATGAAAAATCTGTCCATCTACCAAAACCTGTCCATCTATCAAAATATTCCAACTACCAAAGTCCAACCATCTACCAAAACCAGTCTATCTACCGAAACCAGTCTATCTACCGAAACCAGCCTCACAACCAGAATCCACCCATCAAAACTCATCCATGAAAAATCTGTCCATCTACCAAAACCCGTCCATCTATCAAAATATTCCAACTATCAAAATCTGACTACCAAAGTCCAACCATCTACCGAAACCAGTCTATCTACCGAAACCAGCCTCACAACCAGAATCCACCCATCAAAACTCATCTATCCATGAAAAATCTGTCCATCTACCAAAACCTGTCCATCTATCAAAATATTCCAACTATCAAAATCTGACTACCAAAGTCCAACCATCTACCGAAACCAGTCTATCTACCGAAACCAGCCTCACAACCAGAATCCACCCATCAAAACTCATCCATCCATGGAAAATCTGTCCATCTACCAAAACCTGTCCATCTATCAAAATATTCCAACTATCAAAATCTGACTACCAAAGTCCAACCATCTACCGAAACCAGTCTATCTACCGAAACCAGCCTCACAACCAGAATCCACCCATCAATACTCATCCATCCATGAAAAATCTGTCCATCTACCAAAACCCACCCAACGTCAAGAATCCATGTGACCACCAAAATCCGTCCATCTATCAAAACCCATCTGATCACCAAAACCATCCTACTACCGCAGCCCATCTAACAACCACATTTCGTCCATCTACTAAAATCCCTCAATCTTTCAAAACTCATAAATCCACAAAAATCAGTCCATTGACAAAAAAACTCCTCTTACCAAAACCTGTCCATCTAAAGGGGGGACATAATTAAAATCTTTAAATACATGACGAGTGTGAATAAAGCTGGCCATACACATACCAATTTCTACATTCATCCTATGGGATAAACAAAGGAAAAACGAACGGGTTCCTCAACTCAGACAATACAGGACAGTTGGACGTTTCCCCCTGCTGGTCTATTGTATTTTGACAGCTGTGACTGGTGGTTCTCAGAATACCTGAACACTGAACAGCAACTGCATCTGATTAGATAAAGGCCCCGCGTTCTTTGTTTTTTCTCAAATAAAGTTTTATTAATCAGAATCATTACATAATCCATAACACAATGAACATAATGTTCTGGAATCACCAAAGTGTCTCAACAGGAACATAACTCAACCCTCACAGAACATAAAAAATAGAAACCATGAAACAGGTACAAATGAAAGCAAATACATACAGTATGTGACAAAAGTAAGTACACCCCTCAGTGACATTTGTGTGAATCTTTTCTTCTCTCTTTTCATGTGACAACACTGAAGAAATGACACTTGTCTACAATGTAAAGTAGTGAGTGTACAGCTTGTATAACAGTGTAAATTTGCTGTCCCCACAAAATAACTCAACACACAGCCATTAATGTCTAAACCGCTGGCAGCAAAAGTCAGTACACCCCTAAGTGAAAATCTCCAAATTGGGCCCAAAGTGTCAATATTTTGTGTGGCCACCATTATTTTCCAGCACTGCCTTAACCCTCTTGGACATGGAGGTCACCAGAGCTTCACAGGTTGTCACTGGAGTCCTCTTCCCCTCCTCCATGATGACATCACAGAGCTGGTGGATGTTAGAGACCTTGCGCTCCTCCACTGTCCATTTGAGGATGTCCTACAGATGATCAATAGGGTTTAGGTCTGGAGACATGCTTGGCCAGTCCATCACCTTTACCCTCAGCTTCTTTAGCAAGGCAGTGGTGGTCTTGGAGGTGTGTTTGGGGTGGTTATCATGTTGGAATACTGCCCTGCGGTCCAGTCTCTGAAGGGAGGGGATCATGCTCCTCTTCAGTATATCACAGTACATGTTGGCATTCATGGTTCCCTCAATGATCTGTAGCCCCCCCAGTGCCGGCAGCACTCATGCAGCCCCAGACCATGACACTCCCACCACCATGCTTGACTGTAGACAAGACACACTTGTCTTTGTCCTCCTCACCTGGTTGCCCCCACACACGCTTGTCACCATCTGAACCAAATACGTTTATCTTGGTCTCATCAGACCACAGGACATGGTTCCAGTAATCCATGTCCTTAGTCTGCTTGTCTTCAGCAAACTGTTTGTGGTCTTTCTTGTACATCATCTTTAGAAGAGGCTTCCTTCTGGGACGACAGCCATGAAGACCAATGTGATGCAGTGTGCGGCGTATGGTCTGAGCACTGACAGGCTGACCCCCCCACCCCTACAACCTCTGCAGCAATGCTGGCAGCACTCATACGTCTATTTCCCAAAGACAACCTCTGGATATGACGCTGATCACGTGACCTCAACTTCTTTGGTGGACCATGGCGAGGCCTGTTCTGAGTGGAACCTGTCCTGTTATACCGCTGTATGGTCTTGGCCACCGTGCTGCAGCTCAGTTTCAGGGTCTTGGCAATCTTCTTATAGCCTAGGCCATCTTTATGCAACACTTGGAACACTAACGAGTCACATGACACCGGGGAGGGAAAATGGCTAATTGGGTCCAATTGATCAGAAAATGGCTGTGCTCCGACGCTCCCCATCCTACCTGATGGAGCTGGAGAGGTCCTACAAAGAAGAATGGGAGAAACTGCCCCAACATAGGTGTGCCAAGCTTGTAGCATCATACTCAACAAGACTTGAGGCTGTAATTGGTGCCAAAGGAGCTTCACCAAAGTGATACTTATGTACATGGGAGGAGCCTGTGATACTTATGTACATGGGAGGAGCCTGTGATACTTATGTACATGGGAGGAGTCTGTGATACTTATGTACATGGGAGGAGCCTGTGATACTTATGTACATGGGAGGAGCCTGTGATACTTATGTACATGGGAGGAGCCTGTGATACTTGTGTACATGGGAGGAGCCTGTGATACTTGTGTACATAGGAGGAGCCTGTGATACTTGTGTACATGGGAGGAGCCTGTGATACTTATGTACATGGGAGGAGTCTGTGATACTTATGTACATGGGAGGAGTCTGTGATACTTATGTACATGGGAGGAGTCTGTGATACTTATGTACATGGGAGGAGCCTGTGATACTTATGTACATGGGAGGAGCCTGTGATACTTATGTACATGGGAGGAGCCTGTGATACTTATGTACATGGGAGGAGCCTGTGATACTTATGTACATGGGAGGAGCCTGTGATACTTGTGTACATGGGAGGAGCCTGTGATACCTGTGTACATGGGAGGAGCCTGTGATACTTATGTACATGGGAGGAGCCTGTGATACTTGTGTACATGGGAGGAGCCTGTGATACTTGTGTACATAGGAGGAGCCTGTGATACTTGTGTACATGGGAGGAGCCTGTGATACTTATGTACATGGGAGGAGCCTGTGATACTTATGTACATGGGAGGAGTCTGTGATACTTATGTACATGGGAGGAGCCTGTGATACTAATGTACATGGGAGGAGTCTGTGATACTTATGTACATGGGAGGAGTCTGTGATACTTATGTACATGGGAGGAGCCTGTGATACTTATGTACATGGGAGGAGCCTGTGATACTTATGTACATGGGAGGAGTCTGTGATACTTATATACATGGGAGGAGCCCGTGATACTTATGTACATGGGAGGAGTCTGTGATACTTATGTACATGGGAGGAGTCTGTGATACTTATGTACATGGGAGGAGTCTGTGATACTTATGTACATGGGAGGAGTCTGTGATACTTATGTACATGGGAGGAGTCTGTGATACTTATATACATGGGAGGAGCCTGTGATACTTATGTACATGGGAGGAGCCTGTGATACTTATGTACATGGGAGGAGCCTGTGATACTTATGTACATGGGAGGAGTCTGTGATACTTATGTACATGGGAGGAGTCTGTGATACTTATGTACATGGGAGGAGTGGGAGGAGTCTGTGATACTTATATACATGGGAGGAGCCTGTGATACTTATGTACATGGGAGGAGCCTGTGATACTTATGTACATGGGAGGAGTCTGTGATACTTATATACATGGGAGGAGCCTGTGATACTTATGTACATGGGAGGAGCCTGTGATACTTATATACATGGGAGGAGCCTGTGATACTTATGTACATGGGAGGAGCCTGTGATACTTATGTACATGGGAGGAGTCTGTGATACTTATGTACATGGGAGGAGCCTGTGATACTTATGTACATGGGAGGAGTCTGTGATATTTATGTACATGGAATTTTTTTTTTTTTTTTATTCTTAAAAAATTTGCAAAGATTTCAAACAAACTTCTCTCACGTTGTCATTATGGGGGATTGTTTGTAGAATTTTGAGGAAAATAAATGAATTTAATCCATTTTGGAATAAGGCTGTAACATAACAATATGTGGAAAAAGTGAAGCGCTGTGAGTACTTTCCAGATACACGGTAACACCACCTCACATGTATTTCGGTAAATTGCTGAAATCAGACTCTTTGATAAACTCCCATTAATTACTTTACAAAGATAAGTCTTATCTCTCCATTCTAATCACCTCTCCTGAACACTTAAGGTATTAAATATTTATAGAGAGATTGTCTCGGTGTATCAGACTCTTCCCCGAAATTCTGGAATGACTTCAATCAGAACTAAAAGTAAAACTTTTTTTAGTGTTGGATGGAGTGGAGAGGGATTAGACCCCCTGTCAGTTTTTATTGCTGTCTGTGTCCTCATTGGGGAGATTCAGCCTCTCTAGTTCTCCTGTTTACCATTATCAATGAAAGTCAAAGAAAATCCCACATTTTGGGTTGTCCCCGGAAGGGTAATGGAGGGGAAATCTTCCAATGGGGACACTAGTTGTGCTGACCTGGGGGCCCCTTAATTTGCAGGGATTTCCTCTCACTTCCTGTTTGGGACAGGAAGTGAAGGGAAATCTCCACAATGGGACACAGATGGCGGGAAAAACAAATCTGACAGGGGTTATAATCCCCCCCCCCCCTTACTCTACCAAAAATAAAAACAAAAGTTTTGCCTAGAATCCTACTTTAACCCCTTCCCTGCCGGGCACTCCCCCCCCCCCCCCCGTTCCTGCCCAGCACAATTTTCAGCATTCAGCGCTCTCACACTTTGAATTGCGCGGTCATGTGACACTGAACACAGAGGACATTTTTATCATTTTTCCCCCATAGATAGAACTTTCTTTTGGTGGTAATTAATCACCTCGGGGGGGGGGGGGGGGGGTTATTTTTTGCTAAAAACATGAAAAAAGGTTTTCTTAGTTTCTGTCAGTAAATTTTGTAAATAAGTATTTCTTCTCCTTCACTGATGAGGAGGCACTAATATGCCGCATTGGTGGACACTGATATGCATCACTGATGAGCACTAACAGGTGGCACTGGTGAGCATGCATGGATCGGCACTGAAAGGCAGCACTAACTGGCATCACTGATGGGCATTGATTGGTGTCACTGATGAGCAGGCACTAATGGCCACTGATGAGCACTGATGGGCGGCATTAAATGGGCAGCACTGATGAGTATTGGTGTCACTTACGGGCATTGATTAGGTGGCACTGATGAGGAGGCACTAATATGCCACACTGATGGACACTGATATGCATCACTGATGAGCACTAACAGGTGGCACTGATAGGTGGCACTGATTGGTATCACTGATGGGAATTGATTGGTGTCACTGATGAGCAGGCACTAATGGGCACTGATGAGCACTGATGGGCGGCATTAATGGGCAGCACTTATGAGTATGTACTGATGGGCATTGAAAGGCAGCACCGACTGGCATCAGTTTTGGGCATTGATTTGTGTCATCGATGGGCATTGATTGGTGTCACTGATGGGCAGCACTAATGGGCAGCACTGATGGACACTGATATGCATCACTGATGAGCACTAACAGGTGGCACTGGTGGGCACTGATAGGTGGCACTGATGAGCACACACTGATGGGCACTGAAAGGCAGCACTAACTGGCATCACTGATGGGCATTGATTGGTATCACTGATGGCCATTTGTTGGTGTCACTGATGAGCACTGATGGGCGGCATTAATGGGCAGCACTGATGAGTACGTACTGATGGGCAGTGAAAGGCAGCACCGACTGGCATCACTTTTGGCCAATGATTTGTGTCACTTTTGGGCATTGATTGGCATCACTGATGGGCATTGATTGGTGTCACTGATGGGCATTGATTGGTGTCACCGATGGGCATTGATTGGTGTCACTGATGGGCATTGATTGGTGTCACTGATGGCCATTGATTGGTGTCACTGATGGGCATTGATTGGTGTCACTGATGGGCATTGATTGGTGTCACTTTTGACCATTGATTGGTGTCACTGATGGGCATTGATTGGTGTCACTGATGGGCATTGATTGGTGTCACTGATGGGCATTTATTGGTGTCACCGATGGGCATTGATTGTTGTCACTGATGGGCATTGATTGGTGTCACTGATGGGCATTGATTGGTGTCACTGATGGCCATTGATTGTTGTCACTGATGGCCATTGATTGGTGTCACTGATGGGCATTGATTGGTGTCACTGATGGGCATTGATTGGTGTCACTTTTGACCATTGATTGGTGTCACTGATGGGCATTTATTGGTGTCACCGATGGGCATTGATTGTTGTCACTGATGGGCATTGATTGGTGTCACTGATGGGCATTGATTGGCGTCACTGATGGACATGGATTGGTGTCACTGATGGGCATTGATTGGCGTCACTGATGGACATGGATTGGTGTCACTGATGGGCATTGATTGGTGTCACTGATGGGCATTGATTGGTGTCACTGATGGGCATTGATTGGTGTCACCGATGGGCATTGATTGGTGTCACTGATGGGCATTGATTGGTGTCACTGATGGCCATTGATTGGTGTCACTGATGGACATTGATTGGTGTCACTTTTGACCATTGATTGGTGTCACTGATGGGCATTTATTGGTGTCACTGATGGCCATGGATTGGTGTCACTGATGGGCATTGATTGGCGTCACTGATGGGCATTGATTGGTGTCACTGATGGCCATGGATTGGTGTCATTGATGGGCATTGATTGGTGTCACTGATGGGCATTGATTGGTGTCACTGATGGCCATGGATTGGTGTCATTGATGGGCATTGATTGGCGTCACTGATGGGCATTGATTGGTGTCACTGATGGCCATGGATTGGTGTCATTGATGGGCATTGATTGGTGTCACTGATGGCCATGGATTGGTGTCATTGATGGGCATTGATTGGTGTCACTGATGGACATTGATTGGTGTCACTGATGGCCATGGATTGGTGTCACTGATGGGCATTGATTGGTGTCACTGATAGGCATTGATTGTTGTCACTGATGGGCATTGATTGGTGTCACTGATGGCCATGGATTGGTGTCACTGATGGCCATTGATTGGTGTCACTGATGGACATTGATTGTTGTCACTGATGGCCATTGATTGGTGTCACTGATGGCCATGGATTGGTGTCACTGATGGGCATTGATTGGCGTCACTGATGGGCATTGATTGGTGTCACTGATGGGCATTGATTGGTGTCACTGATGGGCATGGATTGGTGTCACTGATGGGCATTGATTGGTGTCACTGATGGCCATGGATTGATGTCACTGATGGCCATGGATTGGTGTCACTGATGGGCATTGATTGGTGTCACTGATGGGCATTGATTGCTGTCACTGATGGACATGGATTGGTGTCACTGATGGACATGGATTGGTGTCACTGATGGCCATGGATTGGTGTCACTGATGGGCATTGATTGGTGTCACTGATGGACATTGATTGGTGTCACTGATGGACATTGACTGGTGTCACTGATGGCCATGGATTGGTGTCACTGATGGGCATTGATTGGTGTCACTGATGGGCACTGATTGGTGTCACTGATGGCCATGGATTGGTGTCACTGATGGGCACTGATTGGTGTCACTGATGGCCATGGATTGGTGTCACTGATGGGCATTGATTGGTGTCACTGATGGCCATGGATTGGTGTCACTGATGGGCATTGATTGGTGTCACTGATGGCCATGGATTGGTGTCACTGATGGGCACTGATTGGTGTCACTGATGGGCACTGATTGGTGTCACTGATGGGCATTGATTGGTGTCACTGATGGACATTGATTGGTGTCACTGATGGACATTGATTGGTGTCACCGATGGACATTGATTGGTGTCACCGATGGACATTGATTGGTGTCACTGATGGGCATTGATTGGTGTCACTGATGGGCATTGATTGGTGTCACTGATGGCCATGGATTGGTGTCACTGATGGGCATTGATTGGTGTCACTGATGGGCATTGATTGGTGTCACTGATGGGCACTGATTGGTGTCACTGATGGACATTGATTGGTGTCACTGATGGACATTGATTGGTGTCACTGATGGACATTGATTGGTGTCACTGATGGGCATTGATTGGTGTCACTGATGGACATTGATTGGTGTCACTGATGGACATTGATTGGTGTCACTGATGGCCATGGATTGGTGTCACTGATGGGCATTGATTGGTGTAACTGATGGCCATGGATTGGTGTCACTGATGGGCATTGATTGGTGTCACTGATGGGCATTGATTGGTGTCACTGATGGGCATTGATTGGTGTCACTGATGGCCATGGATTGGTGTCACTGATGGGCATTGATTGGTGTCACTGATGGCCATGGATTGGTGTCACTGATGGGCATTGATTGGTGTCACTGATGGGCATTGATTGGTGTCACTGATGGGCATTGATTGGTGTCACTGATGGGCATTGATTGGTGTCACTGATGGACATTGATTGGTGTCACCGATGGACATTGATTGGTGTCACCGATGGACATTGATTGGTGTCACTGATGGACATTGATTGGTGTCACCGATGGACATTGATTGGTGTCACTGATGGGCATTGATTGGTGTCACTGATGGACATTGATTGGTGTCACTGATGGGCATTTATTGGTGTCACCGATGGGCATTGATTGTTGTCACCGATGGACATTGATTGGTGTCACTGATGGACATTGATTGGTGTCACTGATGGACATTGATTGGTGTCACTGATGGACATTGATTGGTGTCACTGATGGGCATTGATTGGTGTCACTGATGGGCACTGCTGGAGCTACATTGATGACCATTGCCCTGAGTACCCGGATAGTCTTTGCTGTGGGGAGATGCCGCCGATTGGCTCTCCTCTCCTCACATCCTGTCGGCGTGACGTGAGACGAGCCGGAAAAATGTCACTTCCGTGTTTACATGTGATCAGCTGTGATTGGACAGAGCCGATCACATGGTTAAAGAGCTTCATCATCGGCTCTTTACCCAGATTGGGGTTGTGCCATGTCCTTGGGACACAACATGACCACAATGGCCGCTCTGCATCAACCCAGGGGTGCCCAGGAGCGGTGATACTGGGGCGACGTCTTATGATGAACGAGGGGGGATCCCGCCCACCGAGGAGGGTAAAGACTTTCCCTTTATACAATTGGACAAGATAAATGAAACCCCGCCTTTCCCATTCCCGGCTCTTCTCTAGATTTTGCGGTTCCTGTAGATGTCTGTGGTCCCACATGCTGAGAATTCTCTACAGTATATCCCTGAGAGTCCAACACCCCCTTCACTGTCTTTTAACCAATAAAAACGTAGGAGATTGAAATAGAAAGGATTCTAAAGCCTCCACTAATGGGGGCGGCGGCACTGCCAACCCCCGCTTTTCTTTCCGCAGCTATAATACCCCCAGCCTTATTCTAGGCCGCCTTTCCTTCCAAATGACCTCTCTAAAAATTCTATCTATTTTTTTAAACCATTGTTTGGGTATCTAGTTCTGTAAAACAGTATCTGACAAAAGTAAGTACACCCCTGAGTGACATTTGTGTAAATCTTTTCTTGTATCTTTTCATGTGACAACACTGAAGAAATGACACTTGTCTACAATGTAAAGTAGTGAGTGTACAGCTTGTATAACAGTGTAAATTTACTGTCCCCTCAAAATAACTCAACACACAGCCATTAATGTCTAAACCGCTGGCAACAAAAGTAAGTACACCCCTCAGTGACATTTGTGTAAATCTTTTCTTCTCTCTTTTCATGTGACAACACTGAAGAAATGACACTTGTCTACAATGTAAAGTAGTGAGTGTACAGCTTGTATAACAGTGTAAATTTGCTGTCCCCACAAAATAACTCAACACACAGCCATTAATGTCTAAACCGCTGGCAACAAAAGTCAGTACACCCCTAAGTGAAAATCTCCAAATTGGGCCCAATTAGCCATTTTCCCTCCCCTGGTGTCATGTGACTCGTTAGTGTTACAAGGTCTCAGGTGTGAATGGGGAGCAGGTGTGTTAAATTTGGTGTTATCGCTCTCACTCTCTCATACTGGTCACTGGAAGTACAACATGGCACCTCATGGCAAAGAACTCTCTGAGGATCTGATAAGAAGAATTGTTGCTCTACATAAAGATGGCCTAGGCTATAAGAAGATTGCCAAGACCCTGAAACTGATCTGCAGCACGGTGGCCAAGACCATACAGCGGTATAACAGGACAGGTTCCACTCAGAACAGGCCTCGCCATGGTCCACCAAAGAAGTTGAGGTCACGTGATCAGCGTCATATCCAGAGGTTGTCTTTGGGAAATAGATGTATGAGTGCTGCCAGCATTGCTGCAGAGGTTGTAGGGGTGGGGGGTCAGCCTGTCAGTGATCAGACCATACGCCGCACACTGCATCAAATTGGTCTGCATGGCTGTCATCCCAGAAGGAAGCCTCTTCTAAAGATGATGTACAAGAAAGTCCACAAACAGTTTGCTGAAGACAAGCAGTGTCAGTGGAGACTGGAGTCCCATCCACTACCACAGGAATTCCCTCTTCTGTTAGTTGAGGGCAGAAGCCAGCAGCACTCTGCACTGTTGTCATTTCTTCTGCTGGGTGGGTGTCAGTGGAGACTGAAGTCCCATCCACCAATAACAGCTCAAGCTGCAGTTCTGTGCAGAGACAAGTAGCATTCTGCCCTGTTAGCACTTCAGCTGAGGACCCCACATCATCCACTCTGACTAACTGCCGCATGTGGGGTAGAGGTCTTGGACCCTCTGTTCGGTGGCCAGCGCTTCAGCTGGGGAAGTCTCTTGTAACTCCACAGATGTTGCTGTTGGTGCTGGGCAGAGCACACTGAAGTTTGGCCCTAATACCAGCTCTTCTGCTGGAGGCTCACTAGGATGTTCTTCCTCAGCAGAAAAGTCTATCAAATCCCCTGTCTCTATAACTGGTGTCTGGGGATAAAGGTTCACCATCTCCTGTCCGTAGAACGAAGAAGAGGTTACTTGTGCTGAGCAGAGCTTAGTGATGTCTGGCCCTGATAAAAGCACTCCTGCTGGGTTGGTGGCATCATTCTGGGGTGCCATCTGCTGCGGGGAAGGGGACCCAGCTGCTCCATCTCCCTTACTCTCATCTGGCTGCTGGGACAACATGTCTGTGGTACTGTCTCCCAGGTGCACGGATCTTTGCTGGGGAGGAAGGATCGCTTCCTCCACTCTGGCCAACTGTTGGGAAGGGAGGACCAACACCTCCTCTCCCTTCTCCCCCTGGATCTAAATCTGCTGCTGGGAAGTTACCGCCACCTTCTCACCCTGGGCCTCCAGAACCGCCACAGGTGTGGGGCAGAGGTCTTGGACACTCTGTTCAGTTGTCAGCGCTTCAGCTGGAGAAGTTTCTGGTAATCCACAGATGCTGCTGGCAGAAAATCACATGTCCATGTCAGTATTGTGGGAGAAAGGCCGACTACCTCTTCTCTCCGGGAGGCTGAAGCTGCTGGTGGTGCTGGACAGAGGTTAGCAGAGCTCTGCCCTGTTGTCAGCACTTCAGGTTTGGAGATGGCAATCTCCAGATTTTCTACTGCCGATTGTCTGGCATGCTGCTGAACGTGTTCTAGCAGTTTCCTGTATGCCCTTTCCAGATGCTGTTCCTTCCTTAGTAAATAATCCAGATCAGGTTTGAGCTCTGAGACCCCTGCAAGACCAAGCATAGCCTCTCTATATTCTCGCAGGTCCTCAAGGTCAGGTTCCCCCTCATCGCCAAACACAAAACGATCTGTAAGGCTCTCCCACAGCAGTTTGGGTTTGGAATCATGCGTCCGGGTTTCTGACCACCCGAAACCCGGTCACATTATTCAGACTGGATTATGGCTTACCATCAGGGTCGCTGGCTGCAGTTGTCTAAGCCAACAGTGTATGTCTCACTCTCTTTCACACTGCCCAAAGCCAACACTAACACACACTCTCATACACTCAGACTTGGAGAGGGATCGATCGGCTCTTCTTCCTACCGCCTCTACCCCTCTGTGTCTGCCCACACTCCAATCCCTGGCATTGTGCCTCAGAAAAGGAAGTCCAGCAGCCTCAGATACATCTGGATGAGAGGTGCTGACTGCCAAGGGGTGAGTGAGCTCACCATCCATCCCTGTCTGTGACTGAAGTCTCCCCCCTTTTCTCTCCTGCCTCAGAGTACAGTAAGGTAAATCCGGGTTCTCAGAGCACCCCTTACATCCGAGTTCCCCTTTACACCAGAGGCCACAGTGTTCCCCCATAAATCCGGGTTCCCAGAACAACCCTTATGTTATGAGTCCCCAGAGTTCCCCCTTACATCAGAGTTTGCAGAGTCCCCCCTTACAGTGTAAGGGAACTCTGCGAGGTCTGATGTAAAAGGGGAACTCTGCAGATTCAGATGTAAAAGGGGAACTCTGCGAGATAAGATGTAAAAGGGGAACTCTGCGAGATGAGATGTAAAAGGGGAACTCTGTGGACTCTGATGTAAAGAGGGACTTTTGTGATTAACTTCATATGATTAGAAATGTCATTTAATTGCAAAAAATATGTATAGTTTTTACTATAAAAAATAAAATAAAATTGCTGTGCACCGCTAAAGTGTTGAGTTTTGACTTGAAGACTTGACTTGTACCTCCCGCTGTTCACTGGCCTGTTGCTCTGGGGTTGGAAAGCACTTGCCATGTTGCATTCCAGCGAGCTGGAGGGCTCTAATCCAGAGTCTTACCCGAATCTGCTGCCTGACCTCCAGTTATTCATCCTCAGACACAGTCCTGGTGTATGTTGAAAGGACGATCTGCAGCAGCCCCGGGAACTCTGATGCCAGGTCCATATCTCCGCTGGGGTGACTGAAGTCTGCTATGCTGATCTTGAATCCAGGTGGAGGTTTAGACGTCTTCACAGCCCTCTTGATGACTATGTCCGCTGTAAATGCTTCCTCTGTCCGGTACCACATGATCCAAGACCCTTTAGCTCACCCAGTCACCAGCCATAACTCAGTGTAGGGTGAAAAACAGCAGACTCTTTATTATCCAAGCACATGTTACAACAGATATATAACTCCGGGACCCCCCCCGGTAAACTGTCCAATAACAATAGACACACAGGTCAGGTGTATTCAAACTACTCATCAGTAAAAAGTCTTATCAACAGGGAGGGGCTGCTGGAGGAGTCCCCTCCCCCCCACCTAGACATACATCCCATAATATACTTTCCTCCCAAGGCAGACAGACACAGTAGAACAATGGAATACAACCACACCCCAAACGATCCCAGCAAAGAGTCCACAACAGCATGAGACAACACACCATATATACATCTATACAACATTCCAGTGTGGCTGTACAGCGAGTCCGACCAGCACAGATCATAGTGGGGTTCTCAGTCACCCTGCACCCCTAGTGGACACAGGGAGTATTACACATAGGAGGGGCCGGGGGAGCCGGACACAGAGTCTCCAGAGCTCTCCAAGGTAAGCTGAGTTCCACACAACCCCCACCCAAAGTGACTCCCGTCACACTCACCTATAGAGATTTTTGCGCAGTCATGTTGGAACAGGAAGGGGCCATCCCCAAATTGTTCCCACAAAGTTGGGAGCATGAAATTGTCCAAAATGTCTTGGTATGCCGACGACTTAAGAGTTCCCTTCACTGGAACTAAGGGGCCAACCCAACCCCTGAAAAACAACCCCCCACCATAACCCCCCCCACTAAATTATTTGGACCAGTACACAAAGCAAGGTCCATAAAGACATGGATGAGGAATTTGGGGTAGAGGAACTCAACTGGTCTGCACAGAGTCCTGACCTCAACCCCGATAGAACACCTTTGGGATGAATTAGAGTGGAGACTGTGAGCCGGGCCTTCTCATCCAACATCAGTGCCTGACCTCACAAATGCTCTTCTGGAAGAACGGTCAAACATTCCCATAGACACCCTCCTAAACCTTGTGGACGGCCTTCCTAGAAGAGGTGAAGCTGTTATAGCTGCAAAGGGCGGAGCCAACTCGATATTGAACCCTCCGGACTAAGACTGGGATGTCATTAAAGTTCATGTGTGTGTAAAGGCAGGCGTCCCAATACTTTTGGGAATATGGTGTATATAATAAACTTCCCCAATGCAGACCGTCAGCTCTCCCTAAACTACTCCACCCCTCACAAAGGGGCTTTTATAGAGCGGAGGCTGGAAGATGACAAAGCCCCATTATTGGCCACCCTAAGGCTATACTTGGACACACAGAGACAGACCTCTTATCTATGGGGTGAGGATTGTGGGGATAATAAAAAGCCACGACCCGTCTGATCTTCTCCACAACACATGATAAGAGCAGCCATCCAATTTCTGGATAATACGATTACTGAATGTAAATGAATCGATTGGAAACCTCAGAGAACCAACAACAGGAAATCTATATCCTGTCTGAGCTCTGAGCAGAGAACACAAGCAACGCTCTGCTACTCCATACAGTGCCGAGACTGGGAGAGCACGAGCAACGCTCTGCTACTCCATACAGTGCCGAGACTGGGAGAGCACGAGCAACGCTCTGCTACTCCATACAGTGCCGAGACTGGGAGAGCACGAGCAACGCTCTGCTACTCCATACAGTGCCGAGACTGGGAGAGCACGAGCAACGCTCTGCTACTCGATACAGTGCCGAGACTGGGAGAGCACCAACAGGTCCATCCATCCCTCCGTCCATCCATCCTTCCGTCCATCCATCCTTCCGTCCATCCATCTCTCCGTCCATCCATCCCTCCGTCCATCCATCCCTCCGTCCATCCATCCCTCCGTCCATCCATCCCTCCGTCCATCCCTCCGTCCATCCATCCCTCCGTCCATCCATCCCTCCGTCCATCCATCCCTCCGTCCATCCATCCCTCCGTCCATCCACCCCTCTGTCCACCCATCCCTCCGTCCATCCATCCCTCCGTCCATCCCTCCCTCCGTCCATCCCTCCGTCCATCCATCCCTCCGTCCATCCATCCCTCCGTCCATCCATCCCTCTGTCCATCCATCCCTCCGTCCTTCCCCCCCGTCCATCCATCTCTCCATCCATCCATCCCTCCGTCCATCCATCCCTCCGTCCATCCATCCCTCTGTCCACCCATCCCTCCGTCCATCCATCCCTCCGTCCATCCCTCCGTCCATCCATCCCTCCGTCCATCCATCCCTCCGTCCATCCATCCCTCCGTCCATCCATCCCTCTGTCCTTCCCCCCCGTCCATCCATCCCTCCGTCCATCCATCCCTCCGTCCATCCATCCCTCTGTCCATCCATCCCTCCGTCCTTCCCCCCGTCCATCCATCTCTCCATCCATCCATCTCTCCGTCCATCCATCCCTCTGTCCATCCACCCCTCTGTCCACCCATCCCTCCGTCCATCCATCCCTCCGTCCATCCATCCCTCCGTCCATCCCTCCGTCCATCCATCCCTCTGTCCATCCATCCCTCCGTCCATCCACCCCTCTGTCCATCCATCCCTCCGTCCATCCATCCCTCCGTCCATCCATCCCTCCGTCCATCCATCCCTCCGTCCATCCATCCCTCCGTCCATCCATCCCTCCGTCCATCCATCCCTCCGTCCATCCATCCCTCTGTCCATCCACCCCTCTGTCCACCCATCCCTCCGTCCATCCATCCCTCCGTCCATCCATCCCTCCGTCCATCCCTCCGTCCATCCATCCCTCCGTCCATCCATCCCTCCGTCCATCCATCCCTCCGTCCATCCACCCCTCTGTCCATCCATCCCTCCGTCCATCCACCCCTCTGTCCATCCATCCCTCCGTCCATCCATCCCTCCGTCCATCCATCCCTCCGTCCATCCATCCCTCTGTCCATCCATCCCTCCGTCCATCCATCCCTCCGTCCATCCATCCCTCCGTCCATCCATCCCTCTGTCCATCCATCCCTCCGTCCTTCCCCCCCGTCCATCCATCTCTCCATCCATCCATCCCTCCGTCCATCCATCCCTCCGTCCATCCATCCCTCCGTCCATCCATCCCTCCGTCCATCCATCCCTCTGTCCATCCATCCCTCCGTCCATCCATCCCTCTGTCCATCCATCCCTCCGTCCTTCCCCCCCGTCCATCCATCTCTCCATCCATCCATCCCTCCGTCCATCCATCCCTCCGTCCATCCATCCCTCCGTCCATCCATCCCTCTGTCCATCCATCCCTCCGTCCATCCATCCCTCTGTCCATCCATCCCTCCGTCCATCCATCCCTCCGTCCATCCATCCCTCTGTCCATCCATCCCTCCGTCCATCCACCCCTCTGTCCATCCATCCCTCCGTCCATCCATCCCTCCGTCCATCCATCCCTCCGTCCATCCATCCCTCTGTCCATCCATCCCTCCGTCCATCCATCCCTCCGTCCATCCATCCCTCCGTCCATCCATCCCTCTGTCCATCCATCCCTCCGTCCTTCCCCCCCGTCCATCCATCTCTCCATCCATCCATCCCTCCGTCCATCCATCCCTCTGTCCATCCATCCCTCCGTCCATCCATCCCTCCGTCCATCCATCCCTCCGTCCATCCATCCCTCTGTCCATCCATCCCTCCGTCCATCCATCCCTCTGTCCATCCATCCCTCCGTCCTTCCCCTCGTCCATCCATCTCTCCATCCATCCATCCCTCCGTCCATCCATCCCTCTGTCCATCCACCCCTCTGTCCACCCATCCCTCCGTCCATCCATCCCTCCGTCCATCCATCCCTCCGTCCATCCACCCCTCTGTCCACCCATCCCTCCGTCCATCCATCCCTCCGTCCATCCATCCCTCTGTCCACCCATCCCTCCGTCCATCCATCCCTCTGTCCATCCATCCCTCTGTCCATCCATCCCTCTGTCCATTCTCAGTATATCCCTGGCATAGAGCTCAGTATATTCAGCATGTCCCTGGCACCGCCCCCTCAGCTCACCCCATCAGTCTCCTCACCTATCACTAATTTACTAACAGACATATCAGCCTGGATGTCGCACCACTTCTTCTATCCACCTGTAGCACTGCCCCCCCTTGGGGGTTGCTTAGAATTGCATGTTCATCTGCACCACTTTGACCCTGTGAACTTTCCAGCCCTCCTGACACTCTAGGTTCAGACATATTGTATGTAACTTTAAATAATACACCAACACAATGCAGATTGATTAGCTCTCTCTGATTTTACATGTGCAAAGGGAAATGAATGAATTAGCTAAGTCCTGGGTAAACAGCCAAAACTCAGTTGAAAAGGTCCTCTGAAGCAATTAAATAACAACTTGGAATCACAGATATAAAATAGCAATGCACATAGGAAACAGCCAATAAATGAATGAATATCTAAGGCAAAGCTTCTAATTGCTGTATATACTATCACTGCTAAAAAGGGACCCCAGGGTGGCCTATTATACCTTTAATCCTAATGAGAGACTGGGTATTCTAGATCTTAGGGGTATGTCCCTTTAAATAGCAATAGGATAACAGTGTCCAGGATGCAAAGCCCCGCAGTGATCTTCACCGGCAAGTTGGAGTTCATAGAACAGTGTGGCACAGTGATGTGTAGTCAAAGCAAGCAGTTGTGCCTGGCTAGTTGTAATCCTCAGAGTAATTCCAGATGTAAGGTGTCTGTATACAGTGTTCTGTGAGATAAGATAAGGCAATTCCAGGTGTGAGGTGTCTGTATACAGTGTTCTGTGAGGTAAGATAAGGCAAGTCCAGGTGTGAGGTGTCTGTATACAGTGTTCTGTGAGGTAAGATAAGGCAATTCCAGGTGTGAGGTGTCTATATACAGTGTTCTGTGAGATAAGATAAGGCAATTCCAGGTGTGAGGTGTCTGTATACAGTGTTCTGTGAGGTAAGATAAGGCAAGTCCAGGTGTGAGATGTCTGTATACAGTGTTCTGTGAGGTAAGATAAGGCAATTCCAGGTGTGAGGTGTCTATATACAGTGTTCTGTGAGGTAAGATAAGGCAATTCCAGGTGTGAGGTGTCTGTATACAGTGTTCTGTGAGATAAGATAAGGCAAGTCCAGGTGTGAGGTGTCTGTATACAGTGTTCTGTGAGATAAGATAAGGCAAGTCCAGGTGTGAGGTGTCTGTATACAGTGTTCTGTGAGATAAGATAAGGCAAGTCCAGGTGTGAGGTGTCTGTATACAGTGTTCTGTGAGGTAAGATAAGGCAATTCCAGGTGTGAGGTGTCTGTATACAGTGTTCTGTGAGATAAGATAAGGCAATTCCAGGTGTGAGGTGTCTGTATACAGTGTTCTGTGAGATAAGATAAGGCAATTCCAGGTGTGAGGTGTCTGTATACAGTGTTCTGTGAGATAAGATAAGGCAATTCCAGGTGTGAGATGTCTGTATACAGTGTTCTGTGAGATAAGATAAGGCAATTCCAGGTGTGAGGTGTCTGTATACAGTGTTCTGTGAGATAAGATAAGGCAATTCCAGGTGTGAGGTGTCTGTATACAGTGTTCTGTGAGATAAGATAAGGCAATTCCAGGTGTGAGGTGTCTGTATACAGTGTTCTGTGAGATAAGATAAGGCAAGTCCAGGTGTGAGATGTCTGTATACAGTGTTCTGTGAGATAAGATAAGGCAATTCCAGGTGTGAGGTGTCTATATACAGTGTTCTGTGAGATAAGATAAGGCAATTCTAGGTGTGAGATGTCTATATACAGTGTTCTGTGAGATAAGATAAGGCAATTCCAGGTGTGAGGTGTCTATATACAGTGTTCTGTGAGATAAGATAAGGCAATTCCAGGTGTGAGGTGTCTGTATACAGTGTTCTGTGAGATAAGATAAGGCAAGTCCAGGTGTGAGATGTCTATATACAGTGTTCTGTGAGATAAGATAAGGCAATTCCAGGTGTGAGATGTCTATATACAGTGTTCTGTGAGATAAGATAAGGCAATTCCAGGTGTGAGGTGTCTGTATACAGTGTTCTGTGAGATAAGATAAGGCAATTCCAGGTGTGAGATGTCTATATACAGTGTTCTGTGAGATAAGATAAGGCAATTCCAGGTGTGAGGTGTCTGTATACAGTGTTCTGTGAGATAAGATAAGGCAAGTCCAGGTGTGAGATGTCTATATACAGTGTTCTGTGAGATAAGATAAGGCAATTCCAGGTGTGAGATGTCTGTATACAGTGTTCTGTGAGATAAGATAAGGCAATTCCAGGTGTGAGGTGTCTGTATACAGTGTTCTGTGAGATAAGATAAGGCAATTCCAGGTGTGAGGTGTCTATATACAGTGTTCTGTGAGATAAGATAAGGCAATTCCAGGTGTGAGGTGTCTGTATACAGTGTTCTGTGAGATAAGATAAGGCAATTCCAGGTGTGAGGTGTCTGTATACAGTGTTCTGTGAGATAAGATAAGGCAATTCCAGGTGTGAGGTGTCTATATACAATGTTCTGTGAGATAAGATAAGGCAATTCCAGGTGTGAGGTGTCTCTATACAATGTTCTGTGAGATAAGATAAGGCAATTCCAGGTGTGAGGTGTCTATATACAGTGTTCTGTGAGATATGATAAGGCAATTCCAGGTGTGAGGTGTCTGTATACAGTGTTCTGTGAGATAAGATAAGGTAATTCCAGGTGTGAGGTGTCTATATACAGTGTTCTGTGAGATATGATAAGGCAATTCCAGGTGTGAGGTGTCTGTATACAGTGTTCTGTGAGATAAGATAAGGCAATTCCAGGTGTGAGGTGTCTGTATACAGTGTTCTGTGAGATAAGATAAGGTAATTCCAGGTGTGAGGTGTCTATATACAGTGTTCTGTGAGATATGATAAGGCAATTCCAGGTGTGAGGTGTCTGTATACAGTGTTCTGTGAGATAAGATAAGGCAATTCCAGGTGTGAGGTGTCTGTATACAGTGTTCTGTGAGATAAGATAAGGCAATTCTAGGTGTGAGATGTCTATATACAGTGTTCTGTGAGATAAGATAAGGCAATTCCAGGTGTGAGGTGTCTGTATACAGTGTTCTGTGAGATAAGATAAGGCAATTCCAGGTGTGAGGTGTCTGTATACAGTGTTCTGTGAGATAAGATAAGGTAATTCCAGGTGTGAGGTGTCTATATACAGTGTTCTGTGAGATAAGATAAGGCAATTCCAGGTGTGAGGTGTCTGTATACAGTGTTCTGTGAGATAAGATAAGGCAATTCCAGGTGTGAGGTGTCTGTATACAGTGTTCTGTGAGATAAGATAAGGCAATTCCAGGTGTGAGATGTCTATATACAGTGTTCTGTGAGATAAGATAAGGCAATTCCAGGTATGAGGTGTCTGTATACAGTGTTCTGTGAGATAAGATAAGGCAATTCCAGGTGTGAGGTGTCTCTATACAATGTTCTATGAGATAAGATAAGGCAATTCCAGGTGTGAGGTGTCTATATACAGTGTTCTGTGAGATAAGATAAGGCAATTCCAGGTGTGAGGTGTCTGTATACAGTGTTCTCTGAGATAAGATAAGGTAATTCCAGGTGTGAGATGTCTGTATACAGTGTTCTGTGAGATACGATAAGGCAATTCCAGGTGTGAGGTGTCTGTATACAGTGTTCTGTGAGATAAGATAAGGCAATTCTAGGTGTGAGATGTCTATATACAGTGTTCTGTGAGATAAGATAAGGCAATTCCAGGTGTGAGATGTCTGTATACAGTGTTCTGTGAGATAAGATAAGGCAATTCCAGGTGTGAGATGTCTGTATACAGTGTTCTGTGAGATAAGATAAGGCAATTCCAGGTGTGAGGTGTCTATATACAGTGTTCTGTGAGATAAGATAAGGCAATTCCAGGTGTGAGGTGTCTGTATACAGTGTTCTGTGAGATAAGGTAAGGCAAGTCCAGGTGTGAGATGTCTGTATACAGTGTTCTGTGAGATAAGATAAGGCAATTCCAGGTGTGAGGTGTCTGTATACAGTGTTCTGTGAGATAAGGTAAGGCAAGTCCAGGTGTGAGGTGTCTATATACAGTGTTCTGTGAGATAAGATAAGGCAATTCCAGGTGTGAAATGTCTATATACAGTGTTCTGTGAGATAAGATAAGGCAATTCCAGGTGTGAGGTGTCTATATACAGTGTTCTGTGAGATAAGATAAGGCAATTCTAGGTGTGAGGCAGGCCCGGACTGGCCATAAGGCAGACCGGGCATTTGCCCGGTGGGCTGGGACCTCCAGCTCCATAGCCTGTTGATGATCAGGCCGCACAGCGGGAGGTAAGCGGCGCCCGCGGCCTGGACAGGGTTAACACAGGCCACGGCCGCCGCTCACCCACCGCTATGCGGCCGTGCCTGTGTCATCTCTGGGCTCCGGCGCAACTACGATAGCGGCTGATTGGCTGAGCGGCTGAGCTGTGTGTCTCTCTCACACACAGCTCAGCCAACGCTGACAGTTCCACTGCTCCTCCTCTTCCCGCCCCTCTACTCTATCTGCTCCGCCCATACGCCTGTGTCTGCCCCGCCCATACCCCCTGTGTCTGCCCCGCCCACACCCCCTGCATCTGCCCCGCCCACACATCTATGGGGTGAAGGAAGAAAAGATTTAAAAGCTGCAGGCAGCCCGCTCCTGAGCCTCATCCTGGGGTGAGTAAGCTCACCCTCTCTCCAGCCTTCCAATGTGTATAGAAAACTAATTTAAGGGGTGTTCTGTGGACTCTGATACAAGAGGGGGACTTTGGTGAGCAGAGACCCCCTTAAATCAGTGTTCCCCTTTACATTAGAGTCCACAGAGCTCCCCCTTACAGTAAGTGGGGGCTCAGTGCGGACTCTGATGTAAGGGGGCTCAGTGTGGAATCTGATGTAATGGGGCTCAGTGCGGACTCTGATGTAAGGGGGCTCAGTGCGGACTCTGATGTAAGGGGGCTCAGTGCGGACTCTGATGTAAGGGGGCTCAGTGTGGAATCTGATGTAATGGGGCTCAGTGTGGAATCTGATGTAATGGGGCTCAGTGCGGACTCTGATGTAAGGGGGCTCAGTGCGGACTCTGATGTAATGGGGCTCAGTGTGGAATCTGATGTAATGGGGCTCAGTGCGGACTCTGATGTAAGGGGGCTCAGTGCGGACTCTGATGTAAAGGGGCTCAGTGCGGACCCTGATGTAAGGGGGCTCAGTGCGGACTCTGATGTAAGGGGGCTCAGTGCGGAATCTGATGTAAGGGGGCTCTGTGCGGACTCTGATGTAAGGGGGGGTAACCATTACAGTGCAGTCCCCTTTATATTTATATCAGTGTTACTGCACATTACAGTGTGGAGGACTGATACACCCCCCCCCCGGTCCATGGAAAAATTGGCTGCTCAGTCTAAAATGCCCGGGCCTATTTTTTGTCCCAGTCCGGGCCTGGTGTGAGGTGTCTATATACAGTGTTCTGTGAGATAAGATAAGGCAATTCCAGGTGTGAGGTGTCTGTATACAGTGTTCTGTGAGATAAGATAAGGCAATTCCAGGTGTGAGGTGTCTATATACAGTGTTCTGTGAGATAAGATAAGGCAATTCCAGGTGTGAGGTGTCTGTATACAGTGTTCTGTGAGGTAAGATAAGGCAAGTCCAGGTGTGAGGTGTCTGTATACAGTGTTCTGTGAGGTAAGATAAGGCAATTCCAGGTGTGAGGTGTCTATATACAGTGTTCTGTGAGATAAGATAAGGCAATTCCAGGTGTGAGATGTCTGTATACAGTGTTCTGTGAGATAAGATAAGGCAATTCCAGGTGTGAGGTGTCTATATACAGTGTTCTGTGAGATAAGATAAGGCAATTCCAGGTGTGAGGTGTCTGTATACAGTGTTCTGTGAGGTAAGATAAGGCAATTCCAGGTGTGAGGTGTCTATATACAGTGTTCTGTGAGGTAAGATAAGGCAATTCCAGGTGTGAGGTGTCTATATACAGTGTTCTGTGAGATAAGATAAGGCAATTCCAGGTGTGAGGTGTCTATATACAGTGTTCTGTGAGGTAAGATAAGGCAATTCCAGGTGTGAGGTGTCTATATACAGTGTTCTGTGAGATAAGATAAGGCAATTCCAGGTGTGAGGTGTCTATATACAGTGTTCTGTGAGGTAAGATAAGGCAATTCCAGGTGTGAGGTGTCTGTATACAGTGTTCTGTGAGATAAGATAAGGCAATTCCAGGTGTGAGGTGTCTGTATACAGTGTTCTGTGAGATAAGATAAGGCAATTCCAGGTGTGAGGTGTCTGTATACAGTGTTCTGTGAGATAAGATAAGGCAATTCCAGGTGTGAGGTGTCTATATACAGTGTTCTGTGAGGTAAGATAAGGCAATTCCAGGTGTGAGGTGTCTATATACAGTGTTCTGTGAGATAAGATAAGGTAATTCCAGGTGTGAGATGTCTATATACAGTGTTCTGTGAGATAAGATAAGGCAATTCCAGGTGTGAGGTGTCTGTATACAGTGTTCTGTGAGATAAGATAAGGCAATTCCAGGTGTGAGGTGTCTATATACAGTGTTCTGTGAGATAAGATAAGGCAATTCCAGGTGTGAGGTGTCTGTATACAGTGTTCTGTGAGATAAGATAAGGTAATTCCAGGTGTGAGATGTCTGTATACAGTGTTCTGTGAGATAAGATAAGGCAATTCCAGGTGTGAGGTGTCTATATACAGTGTTCTGTGAGATAAGATAAGGTAATTCCAGGTGTGAGGTGTCTATATACAGTGTTCTGTGAGATAAGATAAGGCAATTCCAGGTGTGAGGTGTCTATATACAGTGTTCTGTGAGATAAGATAAGGCAAGTCCAGGTGTGAGATGTCTATATACAGTGTTCTGTGAGATAAGATAAGGCAAGTCCAGGTGTGAGATGTCTATATACAGTGTTCTGTGAACTAGGACAAAAAAGCAGAGATCGTATTGGCGGGCATATGCCCTCTCACTAAAGAACAGCATTGGAACCTCCTGAAGAGCGACCCAAATTGGTGCATCCTGCTGCAGAACGGGCAGAGATGCCGAACTGGCTGCTGGGACCATGAATGGTCTGATCTGGCTGGTTACAGCGACGCTGTGGTGATGCCCCCTGTGTAGCAAGCGTCGTTGGACCCGGCTGGGTCGGAGCTGGGATCGCTGTTCTGCCGTGTGTTAGGCCGCAGTCCTCTCGCATAGCAGCGGAGGGGTGTTTACTTGATGGAAGCCCGGGAAGCAAGAAAGCTTGGGCCTAGTCTTCTGACCCTTTTTAAAGCCTCCCCCAAAGTTCTCTTTCTGAAACAGATGGCATGCTGGGATATGTAGTCCAGGGATAGTTCTGGAGATCTAGGATGTCTGTTCAGGAGACTACAATCCCCACACTGCTCTCTGCTGGGCTCAGGAAGATGATGTAAGCACTTTTAACTGCTTCAACCCCGGAAGAATTTACCTCCTTCCTGACCAGAGCACTTTTTTGCGATTCGGCACTGCGTCGCTTTAACTGACAATTGCGCGGTCGTGCGACATTTCACCCAAGGAAAATTTACATCCTTTTTTTCCCACAGATAGAGCTTTCTTTTGGTGGCATGTGATCACCTCTGCGGTTTTTATTTTTTGCGCTATAAACAAAAAAAATGCGACAATTTTGAAAAAAACTCAATATTTTTTACTTTCTGCTATAATATATATCCACCAAAAATATATAAAAAAACTATTTTTTTCCTCAGTTTAGGCCGATATGTATTCTTCTACTTATTTTTGGTAAAAAAAAATCTCAATAAGCGTATATTGATTAGTTTGCGCAAAAGTTATAGCAAAATAGGGGATAGATTTATAGCATTTTTATTATTTTTTTTTTTTTTACTAGTAATGGCAGCGATCTGCGATTTTTATTGTGACTGCGACATTATGGCGGACACGTCGGACAATTTTGACACATTTTTGGGACCATTGGCATTAATACAGCGATCAGTGCGATTAAAAATGCATTGATTATGATAAAAATGTCACTGGCAGCGAAGGGGTTAACACTAGGGGGAGTGAAGGGGTTAAGTGTGTCCTATTTTGTGTTCTAACTGAAGGGGGATGGGGACTGTGCAGGGAAGATAACAGATCGTTTGTTCATACTCTGTATGAATAGACGATCTTTCTGTTCTCCCCTTAGAGAACCGGAAACTGTGTGTTTACACATACAATTCCCGCTTCTCCGTGTCTCAGCGGCGATCGCGGGAACCCAGCGGTGATCGAGACCGCTGGGCACCCGCATCAGCTTGGGGGCGAGCGTGGGGCGCGCGCCCCCTAGTGGCCACAGGGTGAAGCGACATTACATAACGTTGTTTCGCCCAGCCTTGCCATTCTGCCGCAGTACAATTGCGATGGCTGGTCAGCATGTGGTTAAGCCCAGCGCTAGAGGAACACAGAGACAGTCTAAGAAAGGAGAGGGGAAGTCTGCAGTGCCAGATAACTGTAGTCTGCTGTCGGCTACACATCCAAAACCGAGCTCATAATATTCCCTCCCCCACGTGTCCCTTCCTCTGATCTCACTGTCAAGATCAATAATACAACCATCAACCAGTCCCCTCATCTCAGGGTGGTAGGTCTAATCCTGGACTCTGAACTCTCTTTTTGGCCCCACATCCAATCGTTGTCCATAGCTTGTACCCTCAACCTCTGCAACATCTCCAAACTATGCCTCTTCGTAACCAATGACACCACAAAGCTCCTAATCCAATCCCTGGTCATCTCTCGCCTTGACTACTGCAACTCCCTCCTCATTGGCTTACCCTTAGATAGGCTCCTCCTCCCTTCAGTCCGTCATGAATGCTGCTGCCAGACTCATCTACCTTACCATCCGCTCCTTGTCCTCCACTCCTCTCTGCCATTCCCTCCACTCGCCTTCATTTAGTGTCCTCCATTCCTCTCCGCCAATCCCTCCACTGGCCTCCATTCAGTGTTCTCCACCCTCCTCTGCCGATCCCTCCACTGGCCTCCATTCAGTGTTCTCCACCCCTCTCTGCCAATCCCTCCACTGGTCTCCATTGAGTGTCCTCCACCCTTCTCTGCCAATCCCTCCACTGGTCTCCATTTAGTGTCCTCCACCCTTCTCTGCCAATACCTCCACTGGTCTCCATTGAGTGTCCTCCACCCTTCTCTGCCAATCCCTCCAGTGGCCTCCATTCAGTGTCCTCCACCCCTCTCACCCAATACCTCCACTGGCCTCTATCAGTGTCCTCCACCCTTCTCTGCCAATCCCTCCATTGGTCTCCATTCAGTGTCTTCCACCCCTCTCTACCAATCCCTCCACTGGACTCCATTCAGTGTCCTCCACTCCTCTCTGCCAATCCCACCACTGGCCTCCATTCAGTGTCCTCCACCCCTACCAATCCCTCAAGCGGCCTACATTCAGTTTCCTCCACCCCTCTCTGACAATCCCTCCACTATCTTCCACTGATCCAAAAAATTAAATTCAAAATTCTAACAATAATTTACAAATTCAACCACAAATGTGCCCCCAACTACATCACTAGCCTAGTCTCTACATACCAACCAAATTGTCTTCTTTGTTCCTTCCAAGACTTCCTGCTCTCTAGGTCCCACCTTCCACCTTCCACCTCCCACCTTCAACTCTAGGACTTCTCCCGAGCCTCTCCCATGACTTGGAAATTCCCTATCCCAATCTGTCTGACTATCTCCTACTCTATCCACTTTTAAGCGATCCCTGAAAACCTTTCTCTTCAGGGAAGCCTATCTGGCCCCCACCTAACAACTGTACTTTTCTTCATCAGCCCATCCCCCACAGTTATTATCTTTTGTATCACTTATTAGATTGGTCAAGGTGAGCAGGGATGTGTATATAAAACTTAAAAAACATCAAAACATTTTTAATTTATTAAAGTTTCATATTAATTCCACTAAACAATCCAAAAAATATATACATAAATTAGAAAAATTCATATTGCGTTAAAAAAGTTATTAGAAACCTCAGAAAAGTGGTGTTACGGGATGAAAAACCAAGTAAACCCGAGAGGAACTGATTACAAATATGAATGGTTCCTTGTAGAGCCACAGATCTACTATTGGGTACATCCTTACATATCATATATTCTAAGTTGGAAGACTATAAAGTACAAGTAGTTACAGTTAAAGAAAGATTTCTTCAGAAAGGGTATCACCCTACAATATTGGAACTGGATTTACAGTCTGTCTGACAGTTGGATCGTAAGAACCTCCTGACCTCCAGGAATAAAACATCAGAGAATATGCCCAGATTTGAGATGGCATTTTGAACTACTTTTACTAGCCAGCACAGATGAGTTAATAAAATCAGTCCTGAAAGAGGATCGAGTTTGGACCTGTTCTCCTGGAAAAGCCTAAGGTGATTTTTGGGGACCTCGCACCTTAAAAGATATTGTTGCCCCAAATCCAGTGGAGAGACCTTTGAAACCAATAATGTTCAGTAATTTAAAGGGGTCTTAAATCTGTAGAGGATGCAACATCTGTCTTAATTCCAGAACCATTAAAACTTCCACTTGGAGTGTCACCTCTAGGGAGTATACCATTAAGGATTTTATCACCTGCCCTACCGGGGGTGGCTTATCTCCTTCGTTGTTGGTGTGGTCCCCAGTATGTGGGGGGGGACCTAACGTACATTAGGAATTAGAGAGGGGGGAACATCTATTCTACATTAGAAAAGGATTTGGTGGACAGCTTATCAAAAACATTTGTCTTGTTGCCACCATAAAGGTCCCTCCACATTGGAAGTGATTTCAAATGAGAAATACGCCCCTCACTGGCGAAGCAGCAATATGAAAAGAAACATCTCTAGATGAGAAAGTTATCACCCATTGGGGCTTAATGTAGAGTGTGATATCAGCTTTTGTATCACTAATAATTGATGTTGGATGTCCACTCTTCCAGTACATATCCTCCCTGGAGTATTGAGGTTATAGATTTATGTGTATTATAGTGGGTACTTATCTGTTCTGTGGAGATTATACGTAATTCCCATTACCATCATACCTTGGTCTGTTTCTTATTCCGTTCGTTGATTGTAACCATTTTTATAAATTGATTGTAAATCATTTTCCAATAAAGAAAATGTGTAATGAATGAGCGAATATTATGGAAACGGCCATGTTTGAAATATACACTATAGCACCAAAAGTATTGGGACGCCTGCCTTTACACACACACAAACTTTAATGGCATCCCAGTCTTAGTCCGTAGAGTTCAATATTGAGTTGCCCCCCTCCTTTGCAGCTAAAATAGCTTCAAATCTTCTGGGAAGGCTGTCCACAAGGTTTAGGAGGGTGTCTATGGGAATGTTTGACCATTCTTCCAGAAGCACATTTGTGAGGTCAGGCACTGATGTTGGACGAGAAGGCCTGGCCTTCAGTCTGCACTCTAATTCATCCCAAAGGAGTTCTATCAACTTGAGGTCAGTCATGTTCTTCCACCCCAAAGTCGCTCATTCATGTCTTTATAGACCTTGCTTTGTGCACTGGTCCAAATCATTTGGTGGTGGGGGGATTATGGTGTGGGGGGGGGAGGGGGGATTATGGTGTGGGGGGAGGGAGGATTATGGTGTGGGGGGAGGGGGGATTATGGTGTGGGGGGAGGGGGGATTATGGTGTGGGGTTGTTCTTCAGGGGTTGGGTTTGGCCCCTTAGTTCCAGTGAAGGGAACTCTTAAGGCGTCAGCGTACCAAGACATTTTGGACAATTTCATGCCCCCAACTTTGTGGGAACAGTTTGGTGACGGCCCCTTCCTGTTCCAACATGACTGCCCACCAGTGCACAAAGCAAGGTCCATAAAGACATGGAGGAGTGAGTTTGGGGTGGAGAAACTTGACCAGGCTGCACAGAGTCCTGATCTCAACCCAAAAAGAACACCTTGCAGCAACCCAAAATGGCCCTCAGAAGTTTGTATGGCCCCCATATGCTTGCATGCACGCCTGACAACATTGGGGCACGCTCCTAATGAGCTGACGGATGGTGTCCTGGGGTATTTCCTCCCAGATCTGGACCAGGGCATCACTGAGCTCCTGAACAGACTGAGGTGCAACCTGGCGGCATCGGATGGACCGACACCTAATGTCCCAGAGTTGTTCTATTGGAGTTAGGTCATGCGAGCGTGGGGGTCATTCAATGGTATCAATTCCTTCATCCTCCGATATCTAATGGCAGTCAGGGTGCCATTGTCTAGCCTGTAGAGGTCTCGTGCGTCCCTCCATGGATATGCCTCCCCAGACCATCACTGACCCACCACCAAACCGGTCATGCTGAACGATGTTACAGGCAGCACAACGTTCTCCACGGCTTCTCCAGACCCTTTCACGTCTGTCTCATGTGCTCAGGGTGAACCTGCTCTCATCTGTGAAAAGCACAGGGGGCCAGTGGTGGACCTGCCAATTCTGGTGTTCAATGGCAAATGCCAATTGAGCTCCACGGTGGCAGGCAGTGAGCACAGGGATCACTAGAGGACGTCGGGCCCTCAGGCCACACTCATGAAGTTGGTTTCTGATTGTTTGATCAAAGACATTCACACCAGTGGCCTGCTGGAGGTCATTTTGTGGGACTCTGGCAGTGCTTATCCTGTTCCTCCAGATACCGGTCCTGTTGATGGGTTAAGGACCTTCTACGGCCCTATCCAGCTCTCCTAGAGTAACTGCATGTCTCCTGGAATCTCCTCCATGCTCTAGAGACTGTGGTGGGAGACACAGCAAACCTTCTGGCAATGGCACGTATTGATGTGCCCTCCTGGAGGAGTTGGACTGCCTGTGCAACCTCTACAGGGTTCAGGTATGGCCTCGTGCTACCAGTAGTGACAATGACCCTAGCCAAATGCAAAACTAGTGAAAAACAGTCAGAAAAGATGAGTAGGGAACAAATGTCAGTGGCCTCCACCTGTAAAACCATTCCTGTTTTGGAGGTTGTCTCATTGTTGGATAGTGGGGGGGTGTGGTGAAGAGCTTCTGGAGAGTCCAGAGGGTCATCAGGGGGATGTGTCCCTGTAATGGAGAAGTATAGGTAAAGATATATATATTACATACAAAGACATACTTGTCCTGTGATATAATCACTGCGGACTGAATATACTATGTGTACTGACAATAGGCTTCAGTCTTTACAGGGAGAGAGCAAAGCAAGGAGATTTGGAAAGGAATTACCTTTGGGTGAGCATAGGTGTCCATATACCGTCCTCCTGGGCATCACACTGAAAATACAGGCTACCTCCGAGTCTAAATATGGCGCCGGACGCCCGCACACCGCAACAACGTCACCGTGCATGTGCAAAAAGTGGCTGAGGGGACCAGCTGGGCCCGGAACGCACGGTGTTCTGAAGACATATCAGACATATCATACATATAGGCACATCAAGTTTTCAATTTTAGATGGTGTCCTCCCAAGCAGTAGAGGAGGAGACTGGAATAAGACATTGCTCCAGCGAGAATTGCGCTGGATAGTGGCCCATAAAGCCACCTCCCCTCCTGGCTTAGATGACTCAGTGAGTTATCGCCCCTTCCTTCAAGGGTTCACGTCAGGGTGCTGTGAAAAATGAAAAACAACTGAGATGGGATGAATCAGGAACAGATTTTTGCCTGAATTCGAACCTGAAATGGAGCCAAAGACCGACAGGACTTCGCTTCGCATTAGGTGGCCAAAGTATTTGAGTTTCAGCTTCAGGATCTGTCCTTCTAGTAAATATTCAGGGTTGATTTCCTTCAAGATTGACTGATTTGATCTTCTTGCCATCCAGGGGACTTTCAAGAGCCTTCTCCATCATCATAGTTCAAAAGCATCAATTCTTCGGCACGCCAATGTCCCCTGTATAATTAGAGTCCAGTAGATGGACTGAGATGGGGGTCAGCACACCAATGTCCCCCTGTATAATTAGAGTCCAGTGGATGGACTGAGATGGGGGTCAGCACACCAATGTCCCCCTGTATAATTAGAGTCCAGTAGATGGACTGAGATGGGGGTCTGCACACCAATGTCCCCCTGTATAATTAGAGTCCAGTAGATGGACTGAGATGGGGGTCAGCACACCAATGTCCCCCTGTATAATTAGAGTCCAGTGGATGGACTGAGATGGGGGTCAGCACACCAATGTCCCCCTGTATAATTAGAGTCCAGTGGATGGACTGAGATGGGGGTCAGCACACCAATGTCCCCCTGTATAATTAGAGTCCAGTGGATGGACTGAGATGGGGGTCTGCACACCAATGTCCCCCTGTATAATTAGAGTCCAGTGGATGGACTGAGATGGGGGTCTGCACACCAATGTCCCCCTGTATAATTAGAGTCCAGTGGATGGACTGAGATGGGGGTCTGCACACCAATGTCCCCCTGTATAATTAGAGTCCAGTGGATGGACTGAGATGGGGGTCAGCACACCAATGTCCCCCTGTATAATTAGAGTCCAGTGGATGGACTGAGATGGGGGTCTGCACACCAATGTCCCCCTGTATAATTAGAGTCCAGTAGATGGACTGAGATGGGGGTCTGCACACCAATGTCCCCCTGTATAATTAGAGTCCAGTAGATGGACTGAGATGGGGGTCAGCACACCAATGTCCCCCTGTATAATTAGAGTCCAGTGGATGGACTGAGATGGGGGTCAGCACACCAATGTCCCCCTGTATAATTAGAGTCCAGTGGATGGACTGAGATGGGGGTCAGCACACCAATGTCCCCCTGTATAATTAGAGTCCAGTGGATGGACTGAGATGGGGGTCTGCACACCAATGTCCCCCTGTATAATTAGAGTCCAGTGGATGGACTGAGATGGGGGTCTGCACACCAATGTCCCCCTGTATAATTAGAGTCCAGTAGATGGACGGAGATGGGGGTCAGCACACCAATGTCCCCCTGTATAATTAGAGTCCAGTAGATGGACGGAGATGGGGGTCTTCACGCCAATCTAACTCTACCTTGTTATACTTCCAATTTCCATACATACCCTGTATAATTAGAGTCCAGTAGATGGACTGAGTTGATCGGGTTAAATCATAATTGTACTATTGGCATGCAAACACTCCAATCTACTGACACTGACTCTTATTGGGATTTGCACTTCCCAGATGGGCATAAAAAAACCTATAAAACTTTTCTCTCTGTATAATGTATATTCTGTATTATTTATTTCCTTTTCTGACCTTTTCTTCCTTCCCTGTATCAGCATCACGGTGTGTCACTTTGTTTAGCACAGGGCCATAAACATTGATCAGACAGGACATAATGGCTTACGCATCTATGTTCTGGCACATTGGATACCGTGGGGATCGTTGGGCTTTCCTGGCGTGGGTTTGGACGGCCCCTACTCGGCGCACAAGGGAGGCCCTTTGTGATTGATCTCACAGGAGGCCCTTCCTCTTTCCGGTGTCATCTGGGATGGACCCCCCCCCCCATGGGACTGGGGATGGTCTGTCACTGGGTGGTTCTGCTTGCATGCGCTGATGGGTCTGGAATGCTTTGTGCCGCATCGCAATACATCGGTACAAAGCCTTGTGTTCTGGGCTCAGCTGGTATTGTATGCCATATATCTTTACCTATACTTCTCCATTACAGGGACACAGCCTCCCGATGACCCTCTGGAAGCTCTTCACCAGACACCTCTCTCTGAGCATTGACTAATCTCTGATTATAGGGCTATACAAGTACTTTATGACCTTGGGCTCTCTTTGTTTTGTGTGTGATATATAAACCTATAGCAACCCTAGACAACTCTTCTGCACCTTTGGATTATTTTTTAAACCTCGCAGTTCTTCCACATGACCAGCTTCTTCACAGCTCTGCAACACACTCCTAGATTTTTTTTCTCCTCAAAAATTGTCAAAATTAGACACCAAATTCTTACCACACCACGCATTTCTTCCATGTCAATATCTGACCCACCTCATTTTACTGGCTCTTCTCTCTGACACTTTTCTCTACTTGACTCGGCATCTCTAACTAAATTGGTCTCTAATATGAAATCCTCCACCTGCATACTTGACCCTGTTCCCACCCGTTTTAGTTCTCTATACCCCATTATTCTCAGTATCATCAATGACTACCTCAGCACCGGTTTTATACCAACAATCCTCCAAACTGCCGCCATCACCCCGGTACCAAAAACAAAAAAAACAACATGGTTCTGGATAATTTCAACTACTTTCACCCAATATCAAACATACCCTTCCTTGCCAAGGTCCTTGAGCAGGCTGTGATATTACATAATCACCTGACTTTAAATGATTTATTTGAACCCCTCCAATCTGGTTTTCGGCAACTGCACAGCACAGAAACTGCCTCAGTCAAAGCCACTAACGTCCTTCTGTTAGCTTCTGATTCCGGGTCCCTGACTATTCTTATTCCACTGGATCTTAGTTCTGCCTTTCATACTGTAGACCACAGTCTTTTACTCTCTCGCCTTGAAACCATTTTTTGGAGTTCCAGAATGGATTACATTTCACTGATCGCTGTCACTTTGTTTCTCTTGGCAGATTTCAGTCTGAAGATGGTCCAGTCAACCACGGTGTTCCTCAGGGTTCAATCTCGGGTCCCTTACTTTTTAGCATTCGCATGTTTCTACTTGGCCAACTGCTTGGATCACACGGCACAATTATCACTTCTATGCTGATGACTCTCAGATATACATCCACACTAAAGCGGATTCTACTTTGGCTGCTTCTCTTCTATCTATTTGTGATATGAAAACTTGGATGGCCCGTAATTTCCTTCAGTTACACTGTGACAAGACTGAAGTAATACTTAAAGGCACCCCCATCAATTACGTAAGGCCAGTCCTAATAGCTTAGCTATAGAAGGCACTATACTTGAGCTTCAGTCTAAATAGAAAATTCTAGAGGGGATATTGGATGCTAGTTTAAACTTTGAGCCACATGTACAAAAATGTTGTCAGAACATCTTTTTTTCTGATCCATACATTTGTGTTCTCTCGACTTGACTACTGCAAAGCTCTGCTCGCTGGTGTACCTCAATCCACTATTAATCGACCTTAATATGTACAAAGCTCTGCAGCCAGAATCCTGACTAGGTCTGGTACAAGTGACCATATTCCCCCCGATCCTGGAGTCCTTGCACTGGCTACCCGTCAGGTTTCGCATAGACTTTAAGATCCTCTTGCTCACCTATAAGGCTCTTCGTGGCTTGGCACCCCATTATCTCTCTAAACATTTTTCAAGTTGCTCCTGCCCTCGTAACCTCTGCTCTTCAAATTCTGGTTTGTGGTGTCCCCCCCCTACCGACCTACATTTGGGCCAGTGCACAAAGCAAGGCCCAAAAAAGACACGGATGAGCGAGTTTGGGGTGGAGGAACTTGACTGGCCGGCACAGAGTCCTGACCTCAACCCGATAGAACACCTTTGGGATGAATTAGAGTGGAGACTGCGATCCAGGCCTTCTCATCCAACATCAGTGCCTGAACTCACAAAATGTGCTTCTGAAGGACGGTCAAACATTCCCATAGACACACTCCTAAACCTTGTGGACGGCCTTCCCAGAAGAGGTGAAGCTGTTATAGCTGCAAAGGGCGGAGCCAACTCGATATTGAACCCTCCGGACTAAGACTGGGATGTCATTCAAGTTCATGTGTGTGTAAAGGCAGGCGTCCCAATACTTTTGGTAATATAATGTATATATCTACCCTGCAATACCCCTGAAGAAAGGTTATCACCTGAAACGCGTCGGGTAGAGAGGAGGCAGCATGACTCTAGATATGTACATTTAACCTAGATGGTTGTGACATGAGCTGTGAATTTTATTGGTCATATTTATAGTATATGTTTTTTTCATCTTATGGAATCTTTTTAAGGTGTAAAGAATAGATATATACTTTTTTTATGAATACCTCGGTGTATTGGTTGCCTCAGAAAGTCCTGCATATCGGTGGGGGTGGGGGGTCTGTGTTCTTTCTACGCACACCTGATTTTTGAAATAGTGGAAATATTTTCTAGAAGTGCCTTAGTGTATCCCCACCGTGTCCTTCGTAACCAGAATGGCCCCTTACCTGACCCATAGACCCCCGAGGGATGTCCGGTGTATATAGGATCTCCTGGTAGGGAAATCACTGCTCCTTGGTGACCTCTCACTTGGACTCGAGGTGAACACCGACTCAGAGATGGTTGGAGGTAATAATGGTAAAGACGACTCGTAGTGCATTATCATTTATAACCAAATATGTCATGAAAAATCTCGTATGGTATCGGGCCGGCCGCCTGCACCCTGACGTCCAGGACTGGCGCTGGACTATTTTGCAGCCTTGGCAAGACTAGCTATTTGCCCCCCCATCCAAAAAAGATAAAGACTGCATTTTTCACCTCCTTGGCAACATTAGCTCTGTGTGGAGACTGACGGGGGAGCTGGGAGGAAGTGATGTTGCGCTCAGTATGGCTTGTGTGCCACCTCAATGGCTGGATACCTCTTCTTCACCGATTGGCTGAAGTTTGCAGGAGGCAGCTTAGTCTCTAGCTAACATCATCCAATCATGCAGCAGTATGCAGAACATTGACGCCCCTTACACAGCTTTAGCCCCGCCCCCCCAGGCCTCATCCCCTTACATCCGAGTTTATGCCTTTTTTTAGGGCCCTCAGAGCCCCCCTCCTTTTATCAGTGTCCCCAGAGTCACCCCTCTCCCTTACATCAGAGTCTCAAGAATACCCTCTCCTTAAATCAGGGTCCTCAGAGTTCCCCCCCTTAAATCAGGGTCCCAGAGTTTTCCCTTACATCAGAGATCCCACTTTCATTAGGGGCCCCAAAGTCTCCCCTTACATCGGTGTCTCCATAGCTCCCCATACATCAGGGACCCCATAGTTCCCCCTTACTTCATAGTACCCCTTTCATTAGGATCCCCAAAGTCACCCCCCCCTTACTGTACAACAGGGTAAAGAACCAATCACATCACAGCCCTTTACCACATGATCAGCTGTCAGCCAATGGCAGCTGATCACAGAAGGAAACAGAAGCTGGTTATCGGCTTATTTTCTCTTCACGCTGATAGCATGAGAAAGGAGGAAAGCCTTTACCCGGCTTCTGTTACAGGGACATCGGTCCCACACAGTGCCAATCAGTGTCGCTAATCAGTGCAAACCAGTGCCCCCTCTCAGTTCCCATTGTTGCCGCCTATCAGTGCCACCTCTCAGTTTCCTTCAGTGCCACCTACCAGTGCTGCCTATTGGTGGAGCCTCATCAGTGCCCATCATTACCACCTATCAGTGCTGCCTCATCAGTGCCGCCTATTAGTGGAGCCTCATCAGTGCCCATCATTACCACCTACCAGTGCCACCTATCAGTGCTGCTTCATCAGTGCCCATCATTACCACCTATCAGTGCTGCCTCATCAGTGCCCATCATTGCCATCTATCAGTGCTGCCTCATCAGTGCCCATCATTACCACCTATCAGTGCTGCCTCATCAGTGCCCATCATTACCACCTATCAGTGCTGCCTCATCAGTGCCCATCATTGCCACCTATCAGTGCTGCCTCATCAGTGCCCATCATTACCACCTATCAGTGCTGCCTCATCAGTGCCCATCATTACCACCTATCAGTGCTGCCTCATCAGTGCCCATCATTACCACCTATCAGTGCTGCCTATCAGTGGAGCCTCATTAGTGCCCATCATTGCCACCTATCAGTGCTGCCTATCAGTGGAGCCTCATTAGTGCCCATCATTGCCACCTATCAGTGCTGCCTATCAGTGGAGCCTCATTAGTGCCCATCATTGCCACATATCAGTGCTGCCTATCAGTGCCCATCATTACCACCTATCAGTGCTGCCTCATCAGTGCCCATCATTGCCACCTATCAGTGCTGCCTCATCAGTGCCCATCATTGCCACCTATCAGTGCTGCCTCATCAGTGCCCATCATTACCACCTATCAGTGCTGCCTATCAGTGGAGCCTCATTAGTGCCTATCATTGCCACCTATCAGTGCTGCCTCATCAGTGCCCATCATTGCCACCTATCAGTGCTGCCTCATCAGTGCCCATCATTACCACCTATCAGTGTGTTGTGGAAAATTTTATATTAATGTGTTGTCATAAGAGTCTCCCAGTGTCTGATCAACCACAGCCCGCTCTAATAGCTGACTGGGGCAGGCCAACCCTGGTTGAGATCCGTTTGGTAGTGAAAAGCTCTTTGGGGATGTAGAGAAATGTTTGTGGAGTGAGGACGTGTCCGCCAGCTAAGGGCCCCTGTGCGATGCACAGAACGATCGTCTGGTGGGGATGTGTTCGCTCTGCAAAGACATTGTCGGTTTAACGAGTGTACTCTCATGTTGTCCCTGTGTGCCTGATCAACACATTTGTGGTCCAATGAGTGTACGCCTGCCGATAATCTCTCGGCCACAAAGACAGTAGAATAATCCAGGTATACATTGTTCTCTGGAACAATGTATAATAAGGATTTCTATCAACGGAAATAAGGGAGTCTTTTGGGTTCTGGTTGGAGACAGGGTTAATGTTTGAAAGCCATGTGGCTTCTAAAAACATACAGGCACCCTGTCTCTGCTCAGACACACCCATAAGACTCCTGTAGTCATTGTTCATTGGTTGTTGCATTTTCCTGTATTGTTAAATCCTTATATGGTCACTTACATCCTGTGAGGTCACAAGCTTTGTAAGAGGTGTTTGGCTGTTGGAGGCGGAACCCTCGAGCTTTTGGGACCTCCTATTGATATGCTAATAAAGTGGCTCACGCAGACAGCTAAGGGGGGCTGGCGAGCAGTGAGCTTTTGGAACCTGAAGGAGCAGGATGTGATTTTTTGTGAGCATGAGACACACACACACCAGAGGATGGATACGATCAAAAGGTGAGATGCACTGGTATTATATCATTAGACGAAATTGCTATTATGATTAGAAACAGGAGATTTGGCTGTGTGCTTTGCGTACAACCAAATTTCCATAACAAGTGCTGCCTATCAGTGGAGCCTCATTAGTGCCCATCATTGCCACCTATCAGTGCCGCCTACCAGTGCCACCTATTAGTGGAGCCTCATCAGTGCCCATCATTGCCACCTATCAGTGCTGCCTCATCAGTGCCCATCACTACCACCTATCAGTGCTGCCTATCAGTGGAGCCTCA
This sequence comes from Aquarana catesbeiana, assembly GCF_042186555.1. Classification (NCBI taxonomy): domain Eukaryota; kingdom Metazoa; phylum Chordata; class Amphibia; order Anura; family Ranidae; genus Aquarana; species Aquarana catesbeiana. Next base: position 652,362,696 of record NC_133328.1, on the reverse strand, counting down.
TTAGTGCCCATCATTGCCACCTATCAGTGCCGCCTACCAGTGCCATCTATTAGTGGAGCCTCATTAGTGCCCATCATTGCCACCTATCAGTGCTGCCTATCAGTGCCGCCTACCAGTGCCACCTATTAGTGGAGCCTCATCAGTGCCCATCATTGCCACCTATCAGTGCTGCCTATCAGTGGAGCCTCATTAGTGCCCATCATTGCCACCTATCAGTGCCGCCTACCAGTGCCACCTATTAGTGGAGCCTCATCAGTGCCCATCATTGCCACCTATCAGTGCTGCCTCATCAGTGCCCATCATTGCCACCTATCAGTGCTGCCTATCAGTGGAGCCTCATTAGTGCCCATCATTGCCACCTATCAGTGCTGCCTATCAGTGCCGCCTACCAGTGCCACCTATTAGTGGAGCCTCATCAGTGCCCATCATTGCCACCTATCAGTGCTGCCTCATCAGTGCCCATCATTGCCACCTATCAGTGCTGCCTCATCAGTGCCCATCATTGCCACCTATCAGTGCTGCCTCATCAGTGCCCATCATTACCACCTATCAGTGCTACCTCATCAGTGCCCATCATTACCACCTATCAGTGCTGCCTCATCAGTGCCCATCATTACCACCTATTAGTGCTGCCCATCATTACCACCTATCAGTGCTGCCTCATCAGTGCCCATCATTACCACCTATCAGTGCTGCCTCATCAGTGCCCATCATTACCACCTATCAGTGCAGCCTATCAGTGCCCATCATTACCACCTATTAGTGCTGCCCATCATTACCACCTATCAGTGCTGCCTCATCAGTGCCCATCATTACCACCTATCAGTGCTGCCTCATCAGTGCCCATCATTACCACCTATCAGTGCTACCTCATCAGTGCCCATCATTACCACCTATCAGTGCTGCCTCATCAGTGCCCATCATTACCACCTATTAGTGCTGCCCATCATTACCACCTATCAGTGCTGCCTCATCAGTGCCCATCATTACCACCTATCAGTGCTGCCTCATCAGTGCCCATCATTACCACCTATCAGTGCAGCCTATCAGTGCCCATCATTGCCACCTATCAGTGCAGCCTATCAGTGCCCATCATTGCCACCTATCAGTGCTGTCTATCAGTGGAGCCTCATTAGTGCCCATCATTGCCACCTATCAGTGCTGCCTCATCAGCGCCCATCATTACCACCTATCACTGCTGCCTCATCAGTGCCCATCATTACCATCTATCAGTGCTGCCTCATCAGTGCCCATCATTACCACCTATCAGTGCTGCCTCATCAGTGCCCATCATTACCACCTATCAGTGCTGCCTCATCAGTGCCCATCATTACCACCTATCAGTGCTGCCTCATCAGTGCCCATCATTACCACCTATCAGTGCTGCCTCATCAGTGCCCATCACTACCACCTATCAGTGCTGCCTCATCAGTGCCCATCATTGCCACCTATCAGTGCTGCCTATCAGTGGAGCCTCATTAGTGCCCATCATTGCCACCTATCAGTGCTGCCTATCAGTGGAGCCTCATTAGTGCCCATCATTGCCACCTATCAGTGCTGCCTATCAGTGCCCATCATTACCACCTATCAGTGCTGCCTCATCAGTGCCCATCATTGCCACCTATCAATGCTGCCTCATCAGTGCCCATCATTACCACCTATCAGTGCCCATCATTGCCACCTATCAGTGCTGCCTCATCAGTGCCCATCATTACCACCTATCAGTGCTGCCCATCATTACCACCTATCAGTGCTGCCTATCAGTGGAGCCTCATTAGTGCCCATCATTACCACCTATCAGTGCTGCCTATCAGTGGAGCCTCATTAGTGCCCATCATTGCCACCTATCAGTGCTGCCTATCAGTGCCCATCATTACCACCTATCAGTGCTGCCTCATCAGTGCCCATCATTGCCACCTATCAGTGCCCATCATTGCCACCTATCAGTGCTGCCTCATCAGTGCCCATCATTACCACCTATCAGTGCTGCCTATCAGTGGAGCCTCATTAGTGCCCATCATTACCACCTATCAGTGCTGCCTATCAGTGGAGCCTCATTAGTGCCCATCATTGCCACCTATCAGTGCCACCTACCAGTGCCACCTATTAGTGGAGCCTCATCAGTGCCCATCATTGCCACCTATCAGTGCTGCCTCATCAGTGCCCATCATTGCCACCTATTAGTGCTGCCCATCATTACCACCTATCAGTGCTGCCTCATCAGTGCCCATCATTACCACCTATCAGTGCTGCCTCATCAGTGCCCATCATTACCACCTATCAGTGCTGCCTCATCAGTGCCCATCACTACCACCTATCAGTGCTGCCTCATCAGTGCCCATCATTGCCACCTATCAGTGCTGCCTATCAGTGGAGCCTCATTAGTGCCCATCATTGCCACCTATCAGTGCTGCCTATCAGTGGAGCCTCATTAGTGCCCATCATTGCCACCTATCAGTGCTGCCTATCAGTGCCCATCATTACCACCTATCAGTGCTGCCTCATCAGTGCCCATCATTGCCACCTATCAATGCTGCCTCATCAGTGCCCATCATTACCACCTATCAGTGCCCATCATTGCCACCTATCAGTGCTGCCTCATCAGTGCCCATCATTACCACCTATCAGTGCTGCCCATCATTACCACCTATCAGTGCTGCCTATCAGTGGAGCCTCATTAGTGCCCATCATTACCACCTATCAGTGCTGCCTATCAGTGGAGCCTCATTAGTGCCCATCATTGCCACCTATCAGTGCTGCCTATCAGTGCCCATCATTACCACCTATCAGTGCTGCCTCATCAGTGCCCATCATTGCCACCTATCAGTGCCCATCATTGCCACCTATCAGTGCTGCCTCATCAGTGCCCATCATTACCACCTATCAGTGCTGCCTATCAGTGGAGCCTCATTAGTGCCCATCATTGCCACCTATCAGTGCCACCTACCAGTGCCACCTATTAGTGGAGCCTCATCAGTGCCCATCATTGCCACCTATCAGTGCTGCCTCATCAGTGCCCATCATTGCCACCTATTAGTGCTGCCCATCATTACCACCTATCAGTGCTGCCTCATCAGTGCCCATCATTACCACCTATCAGTGCTGCCTCATCAGTGCCCATCATTGCCACCTATCAGTGCAGCCTCATCAGTGCCCATCATTGCCACCTATCAGTGCCCATCATTGCCACCTATCAGTGCTGCCTCATCAGTGCCCATCATTACCACCTATCAGTGCTGCCCATCACTACCACCTATCAGTGCTGCCTATCAGTGGAGCCTCATCAGTGCCCATCATTACCACCTATCAGTGCTGCCCATCATTACCACCTATTAGTGCTGCCTCATCAGTGCCCATCATTACCACCTATCAGTGGAGCCTCATCAGTGCCCATCATTACCACCTATTAGTGCTGCCTCATCAGTGCCCATCATTACCACCTATCAGTGGAGCCTCATCAGTGCCCATCATTACCACCTATTAGTGCTGCCTCATCAGTGCCCATCATTACCACCTATTAGTGCTGCCTCATCAGTGCCCATAAATGAAGGAGAAAAATTACCTGTTTTCAAAATTTTAAAACAAACTATGAAAAAGATTTGTTTTTGTTTTTCTTCAAAATCTCTGGTCTTTTTAAAAATTTCTTTAGCAAAAATTACCCCCCCCCCCCCCCCCCCCAGTGGTGATTAAATACCAACAAAAGAGAGTTCTATTTGTGTGAAAAAAAGTCATATGTGTACAATGTTACATGACGGCGTAATTGTCATTCAAAGTGTGACAGCGCTGAAAGCTGAAAATTGGCCTGGGCAGGAGGGGGTGAAAGTGTCCGGTATTGAGGGGGGGGGGGGGGGGGGTGTTTTTTGGTTTAAACAAAATTTTTTGGTTAATAAAAAACCTGGATTTAGTTGACAAGTCGCTGTACATTAACTTATCATGTTTGTATTGTGCACCCGGCTGTATACTCACAAGGCAATAGAGGTGTATATGTGTTGTTATAAATACATAGAGGTGGTAACGCGCCTGTTTTAGGTATACTATTGAATATCACAATTTATTTGATGACTGAGAGGGCGCACTAACAATACTATGTATATGCCCCGGGTGGGTCCTCAGTACAGAAGACCCCCGTCTGTTCCCCGAGGGTGACCATCTGCGGGATTCCTTATGAGAGATTGGAGTGTGGACACCATCCTCAGGTCTACCAGCTCTTCTCCCTTCCCCCAGCACTCAGATCACACTATTGATATTTCATTATATATAACAGGAACGTTCTCCATTGTGGAAATGGCTAATCCTATTTATGGAAAGTGTTATCGGATTCCACTCTGCAGATATTTATCTCTGTTGACATGTATTGTCCCATCATAGATCACCCAATAGCCACAATCAGATCATTACATTGTAATGTAGGAGAAGGCAGCACAGTCTGGACTATGATGTCACCCTCAGAGATGATAGGAATATTAATGATGACAGACAATTTCGGGTTTTGGATTCTAATAATACATAAATAGCGCCATCTGCAGTCCGTATGAAAGCTTGTGACACCAATGGTCCAGAGCAGGGTTTTTCAATCAGGGTTCCATGGAACCCTAAGGTTCCTCCAGAGGTTTCTAGGGGTTCCTTGAGCAATTTCTGCATCTCAGATAAGTTCCCACTGACACCATTGATCTGTTTAGCTATCTGTAAGGGGGTAATTCTTCCCAATGACCACAAGTGCAAGGAACATTCTTCCCATTGACCATCACACTAATGTTTTATGAGTTGTAGATTTAGGAATTTTTAGTAGGGGTTACCTGAGACTGGAAAGTTATTTCAAGGGTTACTCTGTGTTGAAAAGGTTGAGAAAGGCTGATATAGAGTATTGAACTTGTTGCCTACTTACCTCACACATGCCAGGCACCTCTGAGATGAAGATTAGTAGTCCTATGCTATAAGAAACCCCCCACCAGAGACAAGTCTTCTGTCCTGTGGTGCCCCAGTTTGGTCCATTTCCATTGGGTACAACAAAAACACTGACAGTTCTACTCTGGAAGCATTTCGTAGTCCTCTCACTTGATTAGGCACATGCCTTAAGTCTTACTATTTAAACTCATGGCATAGCCCAACTCAAAGACCAAAAATGTTGCAATGACACCGGTTACCTCTCAGCACACAACATTGATGACCAGCAGGTGACGATGTGGGTCTATGGAGCTTCCAATAAGTCTCAAGCTGCAATAGAGGGCTCAGAGGATCCTCCCAGGGCAGCTACATGATTACATAGTAGGTGAGGTTGAAAAAAGACACAAGTCTGGGAACTTCAGATCTGCAGCTTTGACTTGAGGCTGAAAGTGAAACTTCCATGATCCTGGGATTCGTCCATCAACCTGAGTGGTCTGTGTTGTCATGCTCTTAAAGTGGAGTTCCACCCAGAAGTGGAACTTCCACTCATTTTGTCTCCTCTCCCCCTCCGGTGCCACATTTGGCACCTTTGGGGGGGGGGCAGGATACCTGTCTCTGCCAGGTATCCTGTTCCCACTTCCGGGAGTCCGGGCCACGGCTCGTAACATCGCCGCGGGGCTCCCTCCACCTCTCCCTGTTGCTGGGCCAGTAGAAGAGAGGAGCTGGGCCTCATGCATGCGCAGTAGGGTTCCCTGCCTTAAGGCTACACTGCCGGGTACCCTTACCCACAATGGCGGCAGCAGCACCGGACAGCTGATGGAAACATCAGCTGCGGTGCCGACATCGCTGGACTCCAGGACAGGTGAGTGTCCTATTGTTAAAAGCCAGCAGCTGCATTATGTGTATCTGCTGGTTTTTAATTTTTTTTTTTTTTGGGCAGAACACCGCTTTAAGCTTCATATACTGGGGTGGTGGCCATTGAAGATTGTAGATCACAGACTTCGCATTAGCATGCAATGCCAAGCCACAGCTAACAAAACCAACAGACTACTCTGATGCAGTAAAAAAACAAACACTCCAGAAATCAATCACTCCCCTCCCACAGAATACGGGGGGATCCCCCTTATCTGGAATTTGAGGTTCAGCTTTAGTCACCAATCCTGAGCGAAGATGTTGGATCAGAGAGAGTTCAGTGTAAGACAAAAAAATGAAGAGGGATGAAGGAGCTTGGCTTTGGGGGTAGAGAAGCTCAACTATGGGGGATGGAGGACCCCACCTATGGGGACAGAGGAGCTCAGCTATGGGGAATGGATGACCCCAGCTATGGGGACAGAGGAGCTCAGCTATGGGGAATGGATGACCCCAGCTATGGGGACAGAGGAGCTCAGCTATGGGGGGTGGCAGGATCCAAGCTATGGGGATAGAAGAGCTCAGCTATGGAGGACCCTAGCTATGGGGACATATGAGTCCATCTATGGAGGATGGAGGAGATTGACTATGGAGGACAGAATACGACCTCGGCTAGGGGGGGTAAAGGGGCTCAGCTACTGAGGATGGAAGAGATCAGCTATGGAGGACAGAAGACCTTAGCTAGGGGGGATGAAGGGGTTCACCTATGGGGGATGAAGGAGCTCAGCTATGGAGGACAGAAAACCTCAGCTAGGGGAGATGGAGGGGCTCAGCTATTGAGGATGGAGGAGCTCAGCCATGGAGGACAGAAGACCTCGGCTAGGGGGGGATGGAGGAGCTCAGCTATGGGGGTTGAAGGGGCTCAACTATGTGGGATGGAGGAGCTCAGCTATGGAGGACAGAAGAACTCAGCTAGAGGAGATGGAGGACAAAAGACCTCAGCTGGGGGGGGTGGAGGAGCTCAACTATGGGGGATGGAGGACCCCACCTATGGGGACAGAGGAGCTCAGCTATGGGGAATGGATGACCCCAGCTATGGGGACAGAGGAGCTCAGATATGGGGGGTGGCAGGATCCAAGCTATGGGGATAGAAGAGCTCAGCTATGGAGGACCCTAGCTATGGGGACATAGGAGCCCATCTATGGAGGATGGAGGAGATCGGCTATGGAGGACAGAATACGACCTCGGCTAGGGGGGGTAAAGGGGCTCAGCTACTGAGGATGGAAGAGATCAGCTATGGAGGACAGAAGACCTTAGCTAGGGGGGATGAAGGGGTTCACCTATGGGGGATGAAGAAGCTCAGCTATGGAGGACAGAAAACCTCAGCTAGGGGAGATGGAGGGGCTCAGCTATTGAGGATGGAGGAGCTCAGCCATGGAGGACAGAAGACCTCGGCTAGGGGGGGATGGAGGAGCTCAGCTATGGGGGTTGAAGGGGCTCAACTATGTGGGATGGAGGAGCTCAGCTATGGAGGACAGAAGAACTCAGCTAGAGGAGATGGAGGACAAAAGACCTCAGCTGGGGGGGGGGGTGGAGGAGCTCAGCTATGGGGGTTGAAGGGGCTCAACTATGTGGGATGGAGGAGCTCAGCTATGGGGGTTGAAGGGGCTCAACTATGTGGGATGGAGGAGCTCAGCTATGGAGGACAGAAGAACTCAGCTAGAGGAGATGGAGGACAAAATACCTAGGCTAGGGGGGGTGGAGGAGCTTAGCTATGGGGGTTGAAGGGGCTCAACTATGTGGGATGGAGGAGCTCAGCTATGGAGGACAGAAGAACTCAGATAGATGAGATGGAGGACAAAAGACCTCAACTATGTGGGATTGAGGAGCTCAGCTATGGAGGACAGAAGAACTCAGCGAGATGAGATGGAGGACAAAAGACCTCAGCTAGGGGGGATGGAGGAGCTTACCTCTGAAGACAGATGAAATAGATGAAAGTTAATCACTCTAGAGAGGAGGCTCTTAAGAGGAGATATGATTACAATGTACAAATACATCAAAGGTGACTCCAGTAACTAGAATAAACTATTTACTCTAAGGCCCCTGAAGGAGACACATGCCCATGATTTGTGGATGGAAGAAAGGTGAAACCTTTAGATTGTGGAAAGGGTTTTTACTGGAGCAGTAAAATGTGAAATATCCCCCCCCCCCCCCAAGGAAGTGGTACTAACTTCGAGAAAAGACTTTTGGATGTCTTTCCCTGGAAGCAGAATGTACAGAGCTGTGAGAACTGTTAGGGAATAAAAATGACACACAGGTTGGACTGGTGTCTTTTCTCATCTTTATAAACGATGTAATCCATTGGGTCATTGTGTGGAGATGTATCAGGTCAAAAAGAAAGTTATATCATGTCAATGAGGGAATGTCTATCAGGTCTCCATGGAAGAGTCTTCCTAGGTCAGCATGGGAATGTCCACCTGTCTATAATGGAGGCACAGATGGAAATCCAGCACTTCGGATTGGGAAATACTTTCATATTTTAGGTTTTTCTCAGCTCCTGTAATGCTCATGGGACAGAATAAGTTGTTCTTACATCATTTATTTTTTTTCCCATCCAGCTTCTAAAAAGCATGACATGGGAAATCCTTGGGATATGAACTGCAGTTTGCCGCTTCTAAGAATTCATATCCCGGGTGTCTCCAGGCAAGCCAACAGATGACCCCCATCACCATCCCCTCAATGTCATTGTCACACATCGTATTTTTCCTGCTCTCTCTATATTCGGCTCGTTTGGGGCTCTTGTTTGGCAAATACTGGAAAGTGGGTAATGAGGGGCCACCAGGCAGATATCGATGGTGTGGATTGGCTGTAGCAGTCTCCATCTACCAAGCTGAGACATAAGTAGGGGCCGCTGGTGAATGACTTCCAGGAACACACTGAAGGAGAGGAAGATTTCACTAAAGACACGCAATTCTCCATAGGAACAACCCAATCACCAACCTGCTCTCCCGGGACCTCAATATCACCAGACATGAAGACAAACAACTGTCTGAGAAGCCTCTGATGGAAGCAGACATTAGGACACTCAGCCCTCATAATGGTTCTAGGGTAAGGTGGAGTTGAGGAGGTCCAGCGTAGACAGATTCAGCCTCTTGATAGGTCCTCTTTAGCACATAGAAACACCAAGAATACAACTGTCGGCAAAAAGGAGCTGAACCCAGCCATGTTCACCTTTAGTTTATATCTCCCGAGTCCTACGACAGACGTAATGAAGATCTTTTACCTTGTATAGGAATCATTTTATTGTTCTATTCAGAAACTTTCTGAAATGTAAAACCTGACTGACCCCCAAACCTACCAGCATGATGGCAAATAGAAGTAGACTGTCAGGACACAAATCAGGGATCAGAAAAATAACATCGTATCCATCTCCTCATCCCGTCGGGATCTAAAATGAGCCTCAAACTACAATCATGTACACTGTGACCACAAAAAAAAAACATTATCTGAGGAGTTCTGGGTTCCCCCCAACAGTCTGAGAACCTCCTAGCAAAGGTGAGACAATGGACCCAATGCTGCCAAAAGCCAATACAAACTCAACATCTTCTGTACTGTCACATCAACCTGCATTCAGCCCAACCAGTCCACACATGCACTGGGAGCGAGGGTTAGATAAGGAAGGGTGATGAGTTCAGGGAGAAAAGGGTCACTTATACCAGAAAAGCGTAGTCACCTCTTCTGGGAAGAGGGGGTTATGCGCTATGGGATAGGAGGGTTACGTGTTTTAGGAAAGGGGAGTCGCTTGTTCTGGAATGGTCATGTTTCGGGAGGGATTGGGTGTTGGAGAAGATCTATCTGTTCAGGAAGGTGAGAGTTACATGGGTTGTGTACAGGGCAGAGAGGAGTATGTGCAGCGAGGTCATACGATGGGAGAGGGGAGGTTCTGGTTTTTGGGAAGGGGGTTATTTCTTCAGGAAAGGGAGGATTACATGTACAGGGAGGAAATGGGTCACGTGTTCTGGAATAGGATTCCGTATTCCTGCAAGGAAAGGCTACATGTTCATTGAGATGAGGGATATACCTTCTGGGAGAGGAGGATTATGTGTTTCGGGAAGGGAGGGATATGCCTTCTGGGGGAGGAGGGTTAAGTGCTCTGGGAGAGGAGGATTACCTGTTTCGGGAGAGGAGGGTTATGTGCTCTGGGAGAGGAGGATTACGTGTTTCGGGGGGGGGTTATGTGCTCTGGGAGAGGAGGATTACGTGTTTCGGGAGGGGGAGTTATGTGCTCTGGGAGAGAAGGATTACGTGTTTTGGGAGAGGAGGATTACGCGTTTCAGGAAGGGAGGGTTACGTGCTCTGGGAGAGGAGGATTACATGTTTCGGGAGGGGTAGGTTATGTGCTCTGGGAGAGGAGGATTACGTGTTTCGGGAGGGGAGGGTTATGTGCTCTGGGAGAGGAGGATTACGCATTTCGGGAGGGGTAGGTTATGTGCTCTGGGAGAGGATTACTTGTTGCGGGAAGGGAGGATTATGTGCTCTGGGAGAGGAGGATTACGTGTTTCGGGAGAGGAGGATTACTTGTTACGGGAAGGGAGGATTATGTGCTCTGGGAGAGGAGGATTATGTGTTTCGGGAGGGGGGTTATGTGCTCTGGGAGAGGAGGATTATATGTTTCGGGAAGGGAGGGTTATGTGCTCTGGGAGAGGAGGATTATATGTTTCGGGAAGGGAGGGTTATGTGCTCTGGGAGAGGAGGATTATATGTTTCGGGAAGGGAGGGTTATGTGCTGTGGGAGAGGAGGATTATGTGTTTCGGGAGGGGGGTTATGTGCTCTGGGAGAGGAGGATTACGTGTTTCGGGAAGGGAGGGTCATGTGCTCTGGGAGAGGAGGATTACGTGTTTCAGGAAGGGAGGGTTATGTGCTCTGGGAGAGGAGGATTACGTGTTTCAGGAAGGGAGGGTTATGTGCTCTGGGAGAGGAGGATTATGTGTTTTGGGAGAGGAGGATTACGTGTTTCGGGAGGGGAGGGTTATGTGCTCTGGGAGAGGAGGATTACGTGTTTCAGAAGTGGAGCGTTATAGGCTCTGGGAGAGGAGGATTACATGTTTCTGGAGGGGAGCGTTATGGGATCTGGGAGAGGAGGATTACGTGTTTCGGGAAGGGAGGGTTATGTGCTCTGGGAGAGGAGGATTACGTGTTTCGGGAGGGGGGGGTTATGTGCTCTGGGAGAGGAGGATTACGTGTTTCGGGAAGGGAGGGTTATGTGCTCTGGGAGAGGAGGATTATGTGTTTTGGGAGAGGAGGATTACGTGTTTCGGGAGGGGAGGGTTATGTGCTCTGGGAGAGGAGGATTACGTGTTTCAGAAGTGGAGCGTTATAGGCTCTGGGAGAGGAGGATTACATGTTTCCGGAGGGGAGCGTTATGTGCTCTGGGAGAGGAGGATTACGTGTTTCGGGAAGGGAGGGTTATGTGCTCTGGGAGAGGAGGATTATATCCTCTGGGAGAGGAGGATTACGTGTTTCGGGAAGGGAGGGTTATGTGCTCTGGGAGAGGAGGATTACGTGTTTCGGGAAGGGAGGGTTATGTGCTCTGGGAGAGGAGGATTATACCCTCTGGGAGAGGAGGATTACGTGTTTTGGGAAGGGAGGGTTATGTGCTCTGGGAGAGGAGGATTACGTGTTTCGGGAAGGGAGGGTTATGTGCTCTGGGAGAGGAGGATTACGTGTTTCGGGAAGGGAGGGTTATGTGCTCTGGGAGAGGAGGATTACGTGTTTCGGGAGTGAAGCGTTATAGGCTCTGGGAGAGGAGGATTACATGTTTCCGGAGGGGAGCGTTATAGGCTCTGGGAGAGGAGGATTACATGTTTCCGGAGGGGAGCGTTATGTGCTGTGGGAGAGGAGGACGGTGCAGAGAATGTTCCTAGATTTGAGGGGAGCTCTCCAACACAGAGATAGACAAGGAATCTAGAGACTCTTTGGCAGATTTTCATGTCCACATGTCCATGTTTTTCCCTCACTTCCTGTCTGGTGATACTGTTGTCAGTGGGACAGGAAGTGAGAAGAAATCTTTCTAATGAAGCCCTAGACAGCAGTAAAAAAAAAACAAACAAAAAAAAAAAAAAACAGCTGTATGTGACCCAACTCCCGAGACTGGTACCCTCTCCTATTCTTCTTCCCGATGGCCTCACCTTCCATTGACTGGAGACTTCTGCAGACTTCCCCAGATAAGTAATTTGAAAGCAATGAAAGACACCAACCGATGTTTAGAATTACAATTCTCCATAGTACTGACCCTCCCCCGATCACACTGTATTTTACAATGCACTCAAAAATTTTTTGTAAAAGCAAAGAAAAGTGCTGAAAACCAGCGGCCAATCACAAATCATCCTTCAATGGTCATCTCATTAGATGACACAGAACAGAGATCAATGCCAAGATTCCACCAGGAGGACGACGACAATGTGGATGGAACTGCCAACCACCGCCAAGTGCTACACACGGAGGAGTCTGATAACCAATGAAATGTACAGAAATAAGCATGTATACATTATACCACTGAGCTACAGGACACCCCCAACTCTGCATTTCTTACACCCTGATCACAGATGTCAAGAAAAGACACATCCCATACAACTCCTCCTATGGAGGCCACACATCTCCCTGCAAACTCTCATCTTCCATACTTCCTGTCTGACCACCCATGATTCCTCCTATGGAGGCCACACACATTCCTTCCCTCAAACTCATCTTCTGTATCTCCTGTATGTTCTCCCATGGCTCCTCCTATGAAGGCCATATGCACACCTCCCTGTAAACTGGAGGTCACACATGACTCCTCCTATGGAGGCCACACACACACACCTCCCCACAAACTCCCATCTTCTGTATGTTCTTCCATGACTCCTACTCCTCCCTACAACTCCTCATCTTTTGGACCTCTTGTCTGTCCTATTAAGACTTCCTATGGAGGATATAAACCTCCCTGCAAACTCATCTGTGTCCTCTCATGACGCTTCCTATGGGGGCCATACACACCTCCCTGCAAACCCTCATCCTGTCTGACCTCCCATGACTCCTCCTATGGTGGCCATACACATGTTCCTTCAAACCCTCATCATTTGTGCCTCTTGTCTGTCCTCCCATGACTCCTCCTATGGTGGCCACACACACCTTCCCTGTAAACTCTCCTTCTGTACCTCCCGCCTGTCCTCCCATGACTCTTCCTATGGAGTTCATACTCATAGACCTACCTTCAAACTTTCATCTTCTGTACCTTCTGCCTTTTCCTTTGCGACCCCTTCTCTGGAGACCATACACCATCAAATAAACCACCTTCTTCCTCTCATGTCTGTACTCCTATGGAGGCCACACACACCTTCCTGCAAACTCAACTTCTATACCACCTTCCTGTCCTCTGATGACAGTTTCAATGGAGGTCATACACATACCTCCCTGAAAATTCTCATCTTATGTACCATCTGCCTCTCCTCCCGTAATGGCCATACACATATGCCTCTTCCTACATAGACCATACACACATTCCTGAAAACCCTCATCTATATGCCTTTGGTCTGTCCACTCATGTCTCTTCCTATGGAGGCCATACACACACCTCCCTGCAAATTCTTCTTCTGTTCCACCCTTCTGTCCAATTGACTCCTCCAATGGAAGCCATACACACCTTTCCCTCAAAACCCTCGTTTCTGTGTCCCGTCTGTCCTCCCATGAAGGCGGCCATACACATGACTCTTCTTATGGAGGCTACACACACATCCCTTTAAACCCCCATCTCCTGTACTTACTGTCTGTCCTCCCATGACTCTTCCTATAGGGGGCTACACACACCTCCCTGCAAGCTCTCCTCCTGTACCTCCCATCTGTCCTCCGATGAGTCATCCTATGGAGGTCATACACTCACCTCCCTGCAAACCCTCATCTTCTGTACTGTCTCTCTATCGTCCCATGACTCTTTCTATGGAGATCATACTCACAGACCTACCTTCAAGATTTGTCTTCTATATCTTCTGCCTGTCCTCTTCTGATCCTTTCTAAGAAGGCCATACACACACCTCCCTGCAAACTCAACTTTGGTACCGTCTATCAGTCCTCCCTTGATCGTTCCTATGAAGACCATACAACATCAAATAAACCATCTTCTCTATCTCCTGTCTGCTCCTTCGACTCTCCTATGGAGGTCACACACACCTCCCTGTAAACTCATCTTCTGTACCATGTCTGTCCTCTCATGACTCTTCCTATAGAGGCGATACACACAACTCCCAGCTAACTCGTGTTCTTTACTGCTGGTCTGTCCTCCCAATACTCTTCTTATGGAGGTCACACACGACTCTTCCTATGGAGGTCATACACCCAGCTCTCTGCAAACTCCCAAGTTCTGTACTGCCCATCTGTCCTCTCATGACTCATCCCAATGAAGCCATACACACCTCTCCCTCAAAACCCTCGTTTCTGTGTTCCCTGTCTGTCCTCCCATGAAGGAAGCCATACACATGACTCTTCTTATGGAGGCTACACACACATCCCTTTAAACCCCCATCTCCTGTACTTACTGTCTGTCCTCCCATGACTCCTCCTATAGGGGGCTACACACACCTCCCTGCAAGCTCTCCTCCTGTACCTCGCATCTGTCCTCCGATGAGTCATCCTATGGAGGTCATACACTCACCATCCTGCAAACCCTCATCTTCTGTACTGTCTCTCTATCACCCCATGACTCTTCCTATGGAGATCATACTCACAGACCTACCTTCAAGATTTGTCTTCTATATCTTCTGCCTGTCCTTTTCTGATCCTTTCTAAGAAGGCCATACATGTTCTGTACTCAGAACATGTTCTGTACTGCTGGTCTGTGTTCTCATGACTCCTCCTCTAGAGGCTATACACCCAACCCTTGATAAACTCCTGCTCTGTAGCTCCTGACTGTCCTCTCATGATCCCTCCTATGGAGGCCATACACCCAACTCTTGGTAAACTCATGTTCTGTACTGTCCATCTGTCCTCTCAAGACTCTTTCTATAGAGGCCATATACCCAACTCTTGGCAAACATGTTCTGTACCGCTGGCCTGTCCTCTTATGACTCTTCCCATGGAGGCCATACACCCAACTCTCGGCAAACTCATGTTCAGTACTGCTGGCCTGTACTCTTATGACTCCTCCTCTAGAGGCTATACACCCAACTTTCGGTAAACTCAAGTTCTGTACTGGCGGTCTGTCCTCTCATGATTCCTCCTCTAACGGCCATACGTACAGCTTGTATTACACCAGCACTCAAACCTGTGTCATGTAGGCTCAGTACACAATGACTCCACAGAGACACAAGGGGGGCACAGTCTCCTTTAACAAAGTTTAAAGAAAAAGAGACACATTAGACAGGATACAGAGGATGCAGCGACTCGTGATTGGAGAGAGAGGCATGCAATCAGGATGAAGCTACCTACTATAGCACTCCTGACTCTCTAACAGAGACAGCGGATGGACTAAGTCTTTACAGCTAGCCATCGTATATAAATAGACAGGTGGGGGGGGGGGGGGGACACAAATGTTCTGCAATATGGCCAGATGATATCAGCACACTACAAGGATGAGGACGCTACACGATGGGGGGCTCCTATGCTTCTCCAATAGCACCAAGAAGTTGGAGAACTCGACTGGAGCAGTCTGGAAATGTCCTATTGAGTATCTTTGGAAGTGACGTGCGCAGCCCTCACATCATAGCACGGAGCGCCAGGTGGCTGTCCGGCGTGTGGGTCCTCTGGTGGATGAGGAGGTGGGAACTTTGGCGGAAGCTCTTCCCACATTCAGCACAGGTGTAGGGACGCTCTCCGGTGTGAACTCTCTGATGGGTCACCAGTGACGAGTTGCGGCTGAAGCTTTTTCCGCATTCGTTGCAGATGAAGGGTTTCTCACCGGTATGAATGCGTTGGTGGATGACCAGGTAGGAACTCTGGCTGAAGCTCTTGCCGCACTCCTTGCAGGTGTAGCGTTTCTCTCCTCGGTGGACGCGATGATGGCGATTGTAGTCAGAGCTGTGGATGAAACCCTTGCCGCACTCCATGCAGATGTAAGGTTTTTCCCCCGTGTGGGTCCGCTGGTGGGTGACCAGGGTGGAGTTACAGCTGAAGCTTTTCCCACACCGCAGACACGTGTACGGCCTCTCTCCCGTATGAGTTCGCTGATGCGTCACCAATTGTGAGCTGCGCCGGAAGCACTTCCCGCAATCCGTACAACTAAAAGGCTTTTCCCCCGTGTGAGTTCGCTTGTGCCGCAAATAGGCCGACTTGTAGCGGCTGGTCTTCCCGCACTCCACACAAATGTACTTTTTGTCCTTGGAGTCCGTCTCCTGCAAGATCTTAATGGCCTTAAAAGCCTTGAGTCGCTGGTCTGTGGAGTGCGGGCGGCCCTGCGGCGAGGCCAGACTGTTACCTTCATATGGAATGCCGTCACTAGAGAAGGCGTAGGAGCTCTCCCCCATCTCAGGCCAGGCCTCGTCTTCCTCTGCTGCAGTCTCTCTGCGGGAGGACTCCCGCTCACTGGCCAGGCTCTGTAGATGAGCAATGATATTGGAGAGCTTGTTGGCCCCCTTCCCGCTTGGGCGGCCCTTAGAGGAAGCACTGCAGGGAGGACTGTCCTTTTTGTCAGTTTCTAAAAAGCTTTCCTCGCTTTCCTCACCCGGAGCTGACTGGGAGATGTCTCTATCTTCATCATCATCATCGTCGTCATCGTCATCTTGACAGTCCAATAAGACCCCACACTGCTGGATGTACAAAGTGTTCTCATCTTCTGTACCGTTCATGGGCCGAAATGCACCTGAGGATAGAAAGAAGCCATTAAATCACAGCATAGGTTCTCTCGGATCCTGGAAAAATGGCCACCATCGTGGAAGAGTTGGGCTGTGAAAATAGGATTTCTCTACTTACTGGAAAATCCTTTTTCTTTCTTGTCCATTGAGGGACGTAAATAGGGATGTAAATACAGTCGGGGTATACTGCCACCGAGAGGATTGGATACTAGAGAACAAAAACATTTTAGACGAGCCCCAGTATAACGCCCCCCCCCCCCCCCAACCTAGCATGCCAGTACCAAAAGCATGAACAGAACTAGAGGGGTGGGACCTGGGTCCCCCAATGGACTTCAATTTGCTGAGGGACAAGGGAATTAAGATTCAGCCAAGCTGTCCAAAAGCAGTCCAGTGGAAGGGTGGGCAGGACAGCTACAACCAGGAGCAGGGCCAATGAAAAAAATTGTGGACTGTCCACAGCCCTGGAGCTGCCTGAAGGAACAATGGCGGAATCTGAAGCAATATGAAGCTGGGCGCCGTTCCAGACAGAGAGAGGACACAGAGAACCAAACATCTAAACATAATCCTTAACCCCAACATCGAACCCTAATCCTTAACCCCAACATCGAACCCTAATATCTAAACCTAATCCTTAATTCTAACATCTAAACCTAATCCTTAACCCCAACATCCAACCCTAATCCTTAACCCCAACATCGAACCCTAATCCTTAACCTCAACATCGAACCCTAATCCTTAACCTCAACATCGAACCCTAATCCTTAACCTCAACATCGAACCCTAATCCTTAACCCCAACATCGAACCCTAATATCTAAACCTAATCCTTAATTCTAACATCTAAACCTAATCCTTAACCCCAACATCCAACCCTAACCCTTAACCCCAACATCCAACCCTAACCCTTAACCCCAACATCTAACCCTAATCCTTAACCTCAACATCGAACCCTAATCCTTAACCTCAACATCGAACCCTAATCCTTAACCCCAACATCGAACCCTAATATCTAAACCTAATCCTTAATTCTAACATCTAAACCTAATCCTTAATTCTAACATCTAACCCTTAATCCTTAACCCCAACATCCAACCCTAATCCTTAACCCTAACATCTAACCCTTAACCCCAACAATTAACCCTAATATCTAAACCTAATCCTTAATTCTAACTTCGAACCCTAAACCTTAACCCCAACATCTAATCCTTAACCCGACATCTAACCCTAATCCTTAACCCCGACATCGAACCCTAATCCTTAACCCCGACATCTAACCCTAATCCTTAACCCCGACATCTAACCCTAATCCTTAACCCCGACATCGAACCCTAATCCTTAACCCCGACATCTAACCCTAATCCTTAACCCCGACATCGAACCCTAATCCTTAACCCCGACATCGAACCCTAATCCTTAACCCCGACATCTAACCCTAATCCTTAACTCCGACATCTAACCCTAATCCTTAACCCCGACATCCAACCCTAATCCTTAACCCCGACATCTAACCCTAATCCTTAACCCCGACATCTAACCCTAATCCTTAACCCCAACATCGAACCCTAATCCTTAACCCCGACATCGAACCCTAATCCTTAACCCCGACATCTAACCCTAATCCTTAACCCCGACATCTAACCCTAATCCTTAACCCCGACATCTAACCCTAATCCTTAACCCCAACATCGAACCCTAATCCTTAACCCCAACATCTAATCCTTAACCCCAACATCTAATCCTTAACCCCAACATCTAACCCTAATCCTTAACCCCAACATCCAACCCTAACCCTTAACCCCAACATCCAACCCTAACCCTTAACCCCAACATCTAACCCTAATCCTTAACCCCAACATCTAACCCTAATCCTTAACCCAACATCGAACCCTAATCCTTAACCCCAACATCTAACCCTAATATCTAAACCTAATCCTTAATTCTAACATCTAACCCTAATATCTAAACCTAATCCTTAATTCTAACATCTAACCCTAATCCTTAACTCTAATATGCGACTTTGGACATATAAAGGTTCCTGCACTACTTTGTTGCTACTTGAGTGCCAGAGTGTAAAGTTGCATCAAAGTCGCAATCCATGAGGCCTGGGACACTTCAGTGTGTGTTGGGGGGGGGGGGTAATTATTTCACCAGATGAGGCCCGGGACACTTCAGTAGCGGAAGGGGGTTTCCACCAGATGAGACCCTGGACCTTTTAGTGGGAGGGATTCCACCAGATGAGGCCCTGGGGGGCCCTTCAATGGGAGGGATTTCACCAGATGAGGCCTGGAACCCTTCAGTGGGGGAATTCCACTAGATGAGGCCCGGGACCCTCCAGTGAGAGGAATTCCAACAGATAAGGCCCGGGACCGTTCAGTAGGAGGAACTCCACCAGATAAGGCCCGGGACCGTTCAGTAGGAGGAACTCCACCAGATAAGGCCCGGGACCCCTCAGTGGGAGGAATTCCACCAGATGAGGCCCGGGACCCTTTAGTGGGAGGAATTCAACCAGATGAGGCTCGGGACCCTTCAGTGGGAGGGATCCTACCAGATGAGGCCCGGGACCCTTCAGTGGGAGGGATTTCACCAGATGAGGCCCAGGACTCTTCAGTGGGAGGGATTCCACCAGACGAAGCTCGAGACCCTTCAGTGGGAGGTATTCCACCTAATGAGGCCCAGGACCATTCAGTGGGAGGAATTCCACCAGATGAGGCCCGGGAGCCTTCAGTGGGAGGAATTCCACCAGATGAGGCCCGGGACCCTTCAGTGGGAGGAATTCCATCAGATGAGGCTCGGGACCCTTCAGTGGGAGGGATCCTACCAGATGAGGCCCGGGACCCTTCAGTGGGAGGGATTTCACCAGATGTGGCCTGGGACCCTTCAGGGGGGGCGATCCCACCAGACGAGGCCCGAGACCCTTCAGTGGGAAGGATCCTACCAGATGAGGCCCGGGACCGTTCAGTGGGAGTGATTCCAGCAGATGAGGCCCAGGACTCTTCAGTGGGAGGGATTCCACCAGACGAGGCCCGAGACCCTTCAGTGGGAGGTATTCCACCTGAGGCCCAGGGCCATTCAGTGGGAGGGATTCCACCAGTTGAGGCCCGGGACCCTTCAGTGGGGGCGATTCCACCAGATGAGGCCTGGGACCCTTCAGTGGGGGCGATTCCACCAGATGAGGCCCGGGACACTTCAGTGGGAGGGATTCCACCAGATGAGGCCTGGGACCCTTCAGGGGGGGCGATCCCACCAGATAAAATCCAGGGACCCTTCAGTGGGAGAGATTCCTCTGGTAGGAGGAGTTATGGGAAGATCCTGTAGATGGAGAAGCTCTGAAGGACCCGAGGCTGATCAGAATGCTGTAAGGTCCAACTTTAAGGTTCCTTTAATGCAAAATTGCCTGTCAATAGCAATCCTATGGCTACATTCACTAGGGGTTGATCGATTATCAGTGTGGCCCATTATCTGGGGGCCGATATTCACTTCAGTATTGGTCATAAACTTACCGATATTGGTCTTCCTCTGCTGCAGCGACCAAATTTTTGGGGCCCACTATGTCATCGGCCCAGGTAGAAGAAGCCAGGACTCAGACTGTCAGAAAATTCACAAGTCTGGTGCACGGAGGCGCGCGGCACATGCACACGTCATTACGTACGTTGTGCCACACGCACTGGGCCTGCAAATCTTCTGACAGTCCTGGCTTCTTCTACCCGGATAGGGCAAAGGCCACCGCCTCCTTCGCCTTGGGCAGTGCACGCCATGGGAGCCAACCACCCACAGCAGTATTCAGAACTTTAAATGTACAGAATATCGGCACCCTGAAAGGCGGCCAAAGATTCGGTATCGGCCCTGAACAAACGATATGAGTCGAACTAATACCATTTACTACTGGGCATTTTGGGATTGCGGCAGAATGCGATTCTTCCCGCAAAGCGCAGGTTCAGGTGTCATTTTCAGCAGCACCTAAAACGCCAAGTGGTTTTGCCCCGATTGTCATGCGATTCATCGCACAGCACTCACGTCAAATGGCATTGTGTGAAGCTCCTGCTCCTTTTTTTTGGGCGGCAAGCTTCACGCGATGCATTTTGCCGTTAACACACAGTAAATCGTGCGACAATTGCAGAAAAACTGCACTGCGTTTTAGGTGCCACTGAAAATGACACCTAAACTTGCGCTTTGCGATTTTAGTCCAAAACGCAATGTGTGTGGACCACAATAGGAACACATCATATCTAGCATGTCTAGAATCGCACATGTGTGACCCGGGGCTTAGTGGACAGCGGGGCGTGATTGACTAAGCGGGAGATGACACCAGAGCGCTCAGTTCCTGGGTGGGAGGAGTTGAGGGAACACAAAGTCCTGAGTTTCTATGGAGGTCCCTGGTGGCCAGAGGTGGACAATGGAAATAGACCGGAGCATGGAGCTCCATGTGGCGCTTGTGAAGGAGTATTAGGGGGACAATGATCCCTGATTGGTGGGAATATGTGGGAGACTCCACCCCTGTGGATGACATCAGCGCTCAGTCTTTCCATTAACCGTTCCCATGGTGAGAACAGTGGCGGCAGCAGAAAATGTAGAAGGCGCCCAGCAGTGGAAAGTGAGGGAGCCTCAGCCAAACCTCCTTCTATCAAGCACAGGGCAAGTACTGAGGCAGTGAAAGGGCCCCAGACCAGGAAGGGGGCCCCATGGCTACCGCTTACCAGCTCTGGAAAGAGTCACAATGAAGAGACGGAAGGTGACATCTCAGAGCTCCACCCTCCTCAGGCATGCTGGGAGTAGGAGGGGTTATCCAGGCCTGGCTTACAATTGTTCTGTTGTGTTCATACCTCCTGTAGGTGGCAGTATAACCCGACCGTATCTGATCTCCTGTGTCCCTCAATGGATGAGAGAGAAGAGTTTGGTCTGCTCAGATCTATAAAACACAACATACCAGATCATTAGACAGCCAGAGTGCAGTCTGGGAGATTCTACAAAACACAGGAAGTCCAAACCCAACCCAGAGAGGATGTACCCAAACCCAACCCAGAGAGGATGTACCTAAATCCAACCCAGAGAGGAAGTACCCAAACCCAACCCAGAGAGGATGTACCTAAATCCAACCCAGAGAGGAAGTACCCAAACCCAACCCAGAGAGGATGTACCCAAACCCAACCCAGAGAGGATGTACCTAAACCTAACCCAGAGAGGATGTACCCAAACCCAACCCAGAGAGGATGTACCCAAACCCAACCCAGAGAGGATGTACTCAAACCCAACCCAGAGAGGATGTACCCAAACCCAACCCAGAGAGGATGTACCCAAACCCAATCTAGAGAGGATGTACCCAAACCCAACCCAGAGAAGATTTAACCAAACATAACCCAGAGAGGATGAACCCAAACCCAACCCAGAGAGGATGTACCTAAACCCAACCCAGAGAGGATGTACCTAAACCCAACCCAGAGAGGATGTACCCAAACCCAACCCAGAGAGGATGTACCCAAACCCAACCCAGAGAGGATGTACCCAAACCCAACCCAGAAAGGATGTACCCAAACCCAACCCAGAGAAGATGTACCTAAACCCAACCCAGAGAGGATGTACCTAAACCCAACCCAGAGAGGATGTACCTAAACCCAACCCAGAGAGGATGTACCCAAAGCCAACCCAGAGAGGATGTACCCAAACCAAACCCAGAGAGGATGTACCTAAACCCAACCCAAAGAGGATGTACCTAAACCCAACCTAGAGAGGATGTATCCAACCTCAACCCAGAGAGGATGTACCTAAACCCAACCCAGACAGGATGTACCCAATCCCAAACTAGAGAGGATGTACCTAAACTAGGGATGCACCGATACCATTTTTCTTACAATGAGTACGAGTACCGATACTTTTTTTTAGTACTCGCCCATACCGATTACCGATACGAATTACCGATACCAATACCTACCGCAACTGTTTTCTTTACACTACAGCTGTCAGAAATGGTACAAAGCATTGAAAAGTCATTTACAAATGAAATTAATGGATTTTGTTTTTTAATTTTGCGCTTTCTTAATATGAAATGTGTAAAAATATTCACTAACAAAGCAAACAAAAAAAAAAGTTTTAATTGTTTATCGTTTATAAAATAGACGTGAAAAAAACATAAAAGCAGGAAAATAATAATTAAATGGAGGAGAATAGGGAGTTAATTAAGACTGATTAGAGTAAATGAAGGATTAATAAGGGATTAAACAGAGGAGCATTTCTTCATCCCCAAAGACAGCTCAAAGAACCGAGCCTGAAAGTATCAGGTATCGGTGCGTTTGTACGAGTACCGATACTTCTGCAAATACTCGGTATCGGCACCAAAACCGATACTAGCATCGGTGCAACCCTAATTAAACCAACCCAGAGAGGATGTACCTAAACCCAACCCAAAGAGGATGTACCCAACCCCAACCCAAAGAGGATGTACCCAAGCCCAACCCAGAGAGGATGTACCCAAACCCAACCCAGAGAGGATGTACCCAAACCCAACCCAGAGAGAGGATGTACCCAAACCCAACCCAGAGAGGATGTACCCAAACCCAACCCAGAGAGGATGTACCCAAACCCAACCCAGAGAGGATGTACCCAAACCCAACCCAGAGAGGATGTACCCAACCCCAACCCAGAGAGGATGTACCCAAACCCAACCCAGAGAGGATGTACCCAAACCCAACCCAGAGAGGATGTACCTAAACCCAACCCAGAGAGGATGTACCCAACCCCAACCGAGAGAGGATGTACCTAAACCCAACCCAGAGAGGATGTACCTAAACCCAACCCAGAGAGGATGTACCTAAACCCAACCCAGAGAGGATGTACCCAACCCCAACCGAGAGAGGATGTACCTAAACCCAAACCAGAGAGGATGTACCCAAACCCAACCCAGAGAGGATGTACCTAAATCCAACCCAGAGAGGATGTACCCAAACCCAACCCAGAGAGGATGTACCTAAACCCAACCCAGAGAGGATGTACCTAAACTCAACCCAGAGAGGATGTACCCAAACCCAACCCAGAGAGGATGTACCTAAATCCAACCCAGAGAGTGTGGAAGGGCGAGGATCTCTGTCAGGTTTGTATTGCAGTCTAAGCCCCTCCAGGAAGATCCCCCATCCTCTATGTGTTATGGTGACAACAGCTGGAAAGAAGGAGATGGGCAATCCTACATTTTGGTTGTCACTGGAGCAGAAAAAGAGGAAATCTTTCTATGGGGATAACCGTACTGGTGACTGAGAGAAGATTATCTCCGGAAAACCTGACAGAGGTTCTAACCTGTCCCTGTTACTTTCCCACTTCCTCTCTCTACCCTTCTCCTACCTCTCTCACCCTATACCCCCCACCCCAAGACATCCCCGCCCTTCATTCCTTCTCCCCCTCCCCCAAGACATCTCCGCCCTTCCTTCCTTCTCCCCCTCCAGTTATCCCCTCCCTTCCTTCCTCCCCCCCCTCAATACATCCCCGCCCTTCCTTCCTTCTCCCCCTCCCCCAAGACATCCCCGCCCTTCCTTCCTTCTCCCCCTCCCCCAAGACATCCCCGCCCTTCATTACTTCTCCCCCTCCCCCAAGACATCTCCGCCCTTCCTTCCTTCTCCCCCTCCAGTCATCCCCGCCCTTCCTTCCTTCTCCCCCTCCAGTCATCCCCTCCCTTCCTTCCTTCTCCCCCTCCCCCAAGACATCCCCGCCCTTCCTTCCTTCTCCCCCAAGACATCCCCGCCCTTCATTCCTTCTCCCCCTCCCCCAAGACATCTCCGCCCTTCCTTCCTTCTCCCTCTCCAGTCATCCCCGCCCTTCCTTCCTTCTCCCCCTCCAGTCATCCCCTCCCTTCCTTCCTCCCCCCCCTCAAGACATCCCCGCCCTTCCTTCCTTCTCCCCCTCCAGTCATCCCCGCCCTTCCTTCCTTCTCCCCCTCCAGTCATCCCCTCCCTTCCTCCCTTCTCCCCCTCCCCCAAGACATCCCCGCCCTTCATTCCTTCTCCCCCTCCCCCAAGACATCTCCGCCCTTCCTTCCTTCTCCCCCTCCAGTCATCCCCTCCCTTCCTTCCTTCCTTCTCTCCCTCCAGTCATCCCCGCCCTTCCTTCCTTCTCCCCCTCCAGTCATCCCCTCCCTTCCTTCCTCCCCCCCCCCTCAAGACATCCCCGCCCTTCCTTCCTTCTCCCCCTCCAGTCATCCCCGCCCTTCCTTCCTTCTCCCCCTCCAGTCATCCCCTCCCTTCCTCCCCCCCCCCCAAGACATCCCCGCCCTTCCTTCCTTCTCCCCCTTTAGTCATCCCCGCCCTTCCTTCCTTCTCCCCCTCCAGTCATCCCCGCCCTTCCTTCCCCCCCCCTCAAGACATCCCCGCCCTTCCTTCCTTCTCCCCCTCCAGTCATCCCCTCCCTTCCTTCCTCCCCCCCCCCCTCAAGACATCCCCGCCCTTCCTTCCTTCTCCCCTGCAGTCATCCCCGCCCTTCCTTCCTTCTCCCCCTCCAGTCATCCCCGCCCTTCCTTCCTTCTCCCTCCCCCCCCCCCCCCCAAGACATCCCCGCCCTCCCTTCCTTCCTCCCCTCCAGTCATCCTCGCCCTTCCTTCCTTCTCCCCCTCCAGTGATCTTCGCCCCTCCTTCTCCCCCTCCAGTGATCCTTACCCTTCCTTCTCCCCCTCCAGTCATCCCCTCCCTTCCTTCCTTCTCCCCCCCAAGACATCCCCACCCTTCCTTCCTTCTGCCCCTCCAGTCATCCCTCGCCCTTCCTTCCTTCTCCCCCTCCGGTCTTCCCCTTCCTTCCTTCTCCCCCTCCAGTCATCCCCCGCCCTTCCTTCCTTCTCCCCCTCCAGTCATCCCCTCCCTTCCTTCCTCCCCCCCCCCCCCAAGACATCCCCGCCCTTCCTTCCTTCTCCCCCTTTAGTCATCCCCGCCCTTCCTTCCTTCTCCCCCTCCAGTCATCCCCGCCCTTCCTTCCCCCCCCCCTCAAGACATCCCCGCCCTTCCTTCCTTCTGCCCCTCCAGTCATCCCCCGCCCTTCCTTCCTTCTCCCCCTCCAGTCATCCCCCGCCCTTCCTTCTCCCCCTCCAGTCATCCCCCGCCCTTCCGTCCTTCTCCCCCTCCAGTCTTCCCCTCCCTTCCTTCCTTCTCCCCCTCCAGTCATCCCCGCCCTTCCTCCCCCCCCCCTCAAGACATCCCCGCCCTTCCTTCCTTCTCCCCCTCCAGTCATCCCCTCCCTTCCTTCCTCCCCCCCCCCCTCAAGACATCCCCGCCCTTCCTTCCTTCTCCCCCTGCAGTCATCCCCGCCCTTCCTTCCTTCTCCCCCTCCAGTCATCCCCGCCCTTCCTTCCTTCTCCCTCCCCCCCCCCCCCCAAGACATCCCCGCCCTCCCTTCCTTCCTCCCCTCCAGTCATCCTCGCCCTTCCTTCCTTCTCCCCCTCCAGTGATCTTCGCCCCTCCTTCTCCCCCTCCAGTGATCCTTACCCTTCCTTCTCCCCCTCCAGTCATCCCCTCCCTTCCTTCCTTCTCCCCCCCAAGACATCCCCACCCTTCCTTCCTTCTGCCCCTCCAGTCATCCCTCGCCCTTCCTTCCTTCTCCCCCTCCGGTCTTCCCCTTCCTTCCTTCTCCCCCTCCAGTCATCCCCCGCCCTTCCTTCCTTCTCCCCCTCCAGTCATCCCCTCCCTTCCTTCCTCCCCCCCCCCCCCAAGACATCCCCGCCCTTCCTTCCTTCTCCCCCTTTAGTCATCCCCGCCCTTCCTTCCTTCTCCCCCTCCAGTCATCCCCGCCCTTCCTTCCCCCCCCCTCAAGACATCCCCGCCCTTCCTTCCTTCTGCCCCTCCAGTCATCCCCCGCCCTTCCTTCCTTCTCCCCCTCCAGTCATCCCCCGCCCTTCCTTCTCCCCCTCCAGTCATCCCCCGCCCTTCCGTCCTTCTCCCCCTCCAGTCTTCCCCTCCCTTCCTTCCTTCTCCCCCTCCAGTCATCCCTCGCCCTTCCTTCCTTCTCCCCCTCCAGTCATCCCCCGCCCTTCCTTCCTTCTCCCCCTCCAGTCATCCCCCGCCCTTCTGTCCTTCTCCCCCTCCAGTCTTCCCCTCCCTTCCTTCCTTCTCCCCCTCCAGTCATCCCCCGCCCTTCCTTCTCCCCCTCCAGTCTTCCCTTCCCTTCCTTCCTTCCTTCTCCCCCTCCAGTCATCCCCCGCCCTTCCTTCCTTCTCCCCCTCCAGTCTTCCCCTCCCTTCCTTCCTTCTCCCCCTCCAGTCGTCCCCCGTCCTTCCTTCCTTCTCCACCTCCAGTCATCCCCCGCCCTTCCTTCCTTCTCCCCCTCCAGTCTTCCCCTCCCTTCCTTCTCCCCCTCCAGTCTTCCCCTCCCTTCCTTCTCCCCCTCCAGTCACCCCCCGCCCTTCCTTCCTTCTCCCCCTCCAGTCTTCCCCTCACTTCCTTCCTTCTCCCCCTCCCTTCCTTTCTTCCCCCCCTCCAGTCTTCCCCTCCCTTCCTTCCTTCTCCCCCTACAGTCATCCCCGCCCTTGCTTCTCCCCCTCCAGTCATCCCCACCCTTCCTTCCTTCTCCCCTTCCAGTCATCCCCACCCTTCCTTCCTTCTCCCCCTCCAGTCATCCCCGCCCTTCCTTCCTTCTCCCCCTCCCCCAAGACATCCCCGCCCTTCCTTCCTTCTCCCCCTCCAGTCATTCTCGCCCTTCCTTCCTTCTCCCCCCCCCCCCAAGACATCCCCGCCCTTCCTTCCTTCCTTATCCCCCTCCAGTGATCTTCGCCCCTCCTTCTCCCCCTCCAGTGATCCTCACCCTTCATTCCTTCTCCCCCCCCCCCCCCAAGACATCCCCACCCTTCCTTCCTTCTACCCCTCCAGTCATCCCTCGCCCTTCCTTCCTTCTCCCCCTCCAGTCTTCCCCTCCCTTCCTTCCTTCTCCCCCTCCAGTCATCTCCCGCCCTTCCTTCCTTCTCCCCCTCCAGTCTTCCCCTCCCTTCTCCCCCTCCCTTCCTTCCTTCTCCCCCTCCAGTCATCCCCCGCCCTCCCTTCCTTCTTCCCCTCCAGTCATCCCCCGCCCTTCCTTCCTTCTCCCCCTCCCTTCCTTCCTTCTCCCCCTCCATTCATCCCCCGCCCTTCCTTCCTTCTCCCCCTCCAGTCTTCCCCTCCCTTCCTTCCTTCTCCCCCCTCCCTTCCTTTCTTCTCCCCCTCCAGTCTTCCCCTCCCTTCCTTCCTTCTCCCCCTACAGTCATCCCCGCCCTTCCTTCCTTCTCCCCCTCCAGTCATCCCCCGCCCTTCCTTCCTTCTCCCCCTCCAGTCATTCCCCGCCCTTCCTTCCTTCTCCCCCTCCAGTCACCCCCGCCCTTCCTTCCTTCTCCCCTCCAGTCATCCCCTCCCTTCCTTCCTCCCCCCCCCTCAAGACATCCCCGCCCTTCCTTCCTTCTCCCCTCCAGTCATCCTCGCCTTTCCTTCTCCCCCACCCCCCCAAGACATCCCCGCCCTTTCTTCCTTCTCCCCTCCAGTCACCCCCCACCCTTCCTTCTCCCCTCCAGTCACCCCCGCCCTTCCCCCACCCCCAGACATCCCCGCCCTTCCTTCCTTCTCCCCTCCAGTCACCCCCCGCTCTTCCTTCCTTCTCCCTTCCAGTCATCCCCGCCCTTCCTTCCTACTCCCCTCCAGTCATCCCCGCCCTTCCTTTCTTCTCCCCCTCCAGTCATCCCCTCCCTTCCTTGCTTCTCCCCTCCAGTCACCCCCCACCCTTCCTTCCTTCTCCCCCTCCAGTCATCCCCCGCTCTTCCTTCCTTCTCCCCTCCAGTCATCCCCGCCCTTCCTTCCTTCTCCCCTCCAGTCACCCCCCGCCCTTCCTTCCTTCTCCCCTCCAGTCACCCCCGCTCTTCCTTCTCCCCCTCCAGTCACCCCCTCCCTTCCTTCCTTCTCCCCTCCAGTCACCCCCGCTCTTCCTTCTCCCCCTCCAGTCACCCCCTCCCTTCCTTCCTTCTCCCCTCCAGTCACCCCCGCTCTTCCTTCTCCCCCTCCAGTCATCCCCGCCCTCCCTTCCTTCCTCCCCTCCAGTCATCCTCGCCCTTCCTTCCTTCTCCCCCTCCAGTGATCTTCGCCCCTCCTTCTCCCCCTCCAGTGATCCTTACCCTTCCTTCTCCCCCTCCAGTCATCCCCTCCCTTCCTTCCTTCTCCCCCCCAAGACATCCCCACCCTTCCTTCCTTCTGCCCCTCCAGTCATCCCTCGCCCTTCCTTCCTTCTCCCCCTCCGGTCTTCCCCTTCCTTCCTTCTCCCCCTCCAGTCATCCCCCGCCCTTCCTTCCTTCTCCCCCTCCAGTCATCCCCTCCCTTCCTTCCTCCCCCCCCCCCCCAAGACATCCCCGCCCTTCCTTCCTTCTCCCCCTTTAGTCATCCCCGCCCTTCCTTCCTTCTCCCCCTCCAGTCATCCCCGCCCTTCCTT
Source organism: Aquarana catesbeiana (assembly GCF_042186555.1). Lineage (NCBI taxonomy): Eukaryota > Metazoa > Chordata > Amphibia > Anura > Ranidae > Aquarana > Aquarana catesbeiana. The sequence goes on along the minus strand of NC_133328.1, from coordinate 652,333,741 downwards.
CCCCCCCCCCTCAAGACATCCCCGCCCTTCCTTCCTTCTGCCCCTCCAGTCATCCCCCGCCCTTCCTTCCTTCTCCCCCTCCAGTCATCCCCCGCCCTTCCTTCTCCCCCTCCAGTCATCCCCCGCCCTTCCGTCCTTCTCCCCCTCCAGTCTTCCCCTCCCTTCCTTCCTTCTCCCCCTCCAGTCATCCCTCGCCCTTCCTTCCTTCTCCCCCTCCAGTCATCCCCCGCCCTTCCTTCCTTCTCCCCCTCCAGTCATCCCCCGCCCTTCTGTCCTTCTCCCCCTCCAGTCTTCCCCTCCCTTCCTTCCTTCTCCCCCTCCAGTCATCCCCCGCCCTTCCTTCTCCCCCTCCAGTCTTCCCTTCCCTTCCTTCCTTCCTTCTCCCCCTCCAGTCATCCCCCGCCCTTCCTTCCTTCTCCCCCTCCAGTCTTCCCCTCCCTTCCTTCCTTCTCCCCCTCCAGTCATCCCCCGTCCTTCCTTCCTTCTCCACCTCCAGTCATCCCCCGCCCTTCCTTCCTTCTCCCCCTCCAGTCTTCCCCTCCCTTCCTTCTCCCCCTCCAGTCTTCCCCTCCCTTCCTTCTCCCCCTCCAGTCACCCCCCGCCCTTCCTTCCTTCTCCCCCTCCAGTCTTCCCCTCACTTCCTTCCTTCTCCCCCTCCCTTCCTTTCTTCCCCCCTCCAGTCTTCCCCTCCCTTCCTTCCTTCTCCCCCTACAGTCATCCCCGCCCTTGCTTCTCCCCCTCCAGTCATCCCCACCCTTCCTTCCTTCTCCCCTTCCAGTCATCCCCACCCTTCCTTCCTTCTCCCCCTCCAGTCATCCCCGCCCTTCCTTCCTTCTCCCCCTCCCCCAAGACATCCCCGCCCTTCCTTCCTTCTCCCCCTCCAGTCATTCTCGCCCTTCCTTCCTTCTCCCCCCCCCCCCCCAAGACATCCCCGCCCTTCCTTCCTTCCTTATCCCCCTCCAGTGATCTTCGCCCCTCCTTCTCCCCCTCCAGTGATCCTCACCCTTCATTCCTTCTCCCCCCCCCCCCCCCAAGACATCCACACCCTTCCTTCCTTCTACCCCTCCAGTCATCCCTCGCCCTTCCTTCCTTCTCCCCCTCCAGTCTTCCCCTCCCTTCCTTCCTTCTCCCCCTCCAGTCATCTCCCGCCCTTCCTTCCTTCTCCCCCTCCAGTCTTCCCCTCCCTTCTCCCCCTCCCTTCCTTCCTTCTCCCCCTCCAGTCATCCCCCGCCCTCCCTTCCTTCTTCCCCTCCAGTCATCCCCCGCCCTTCCTTCCTTCTCCCCCTCCCTTCCTTCCTTCTCCCCCTCCATTCATCCCCCGCCCTTCCTTCCTTCTCCCCCTCCAGTCTTCCCCTCCCTTCCTTCCTTCTCCCCCCTCCCTTCCTTTCTTCTCCCCCTCCAGTCTTCCCCTCCCTTCCTTCCTTCTCCCCCTACAGTCATCCCCGCCCCCTTCCTTCCTTCTCCCCCTCCAGTCATCCCCCGCCCTTCCTTCCTTCTCCCCCTCCAGTCATTCCCCGCCCTTCCTTCCTTCTCCCCCTCCAGTCACCCCCGCCCTTCCTTCCTTCTCCCCTCCAGTCATCCCCTCCCTTCCTTCCTCCCCCCCCCTCAAGACATCCCCGCCCTTCCTTCCTTCTCCCCTCCAGTCATCCTCGCCTTTCCTTCTCCCCCACCCCCCCAAGACATCCCCGCCCTTTCTTCCTTCTCCCCTCCAGTCACCCCCCACCCTTCCTTCTCCCCTCCAGTCACCCCCGCCCTTCCCCCACCCCCAGACATCCCCGCCCTTCCTTCCTTCTCCCCTCCAGTCACCCCCCGCTCTTCCTTCCTTCTTCCTTCCAGTCATCCCCGCCCTTCCTTCCTACTCCCCTCCAGTCATCCCCGCCCTTCCTTTCTTCTCCCCCTCCAGTCATCCCCTCCCTTCCTTGCTTCTCCCCTCCAGTCACCCCCCGCCCTTCCTTCCTTCTCCCCCTCCAGTCATCCCCCGCTCTTCCTTCCTTCTCCCCTCCAGTCATCCCCGCCCTTCCTTCCTTCTCCCCTCCAGTCACCCCCCGCCCTTCCTTCCTTCTCCCCTCCAGTCACCCCCGCTCTTCCTTCTCCCCCTCCAGTCACCCCCTCCCTTCCTTCCTTCTCCCCTCCAGTCACCCCCACTCTTCCTTCTCACCCTCCAGTCACACCCGCTCTTCCTTCTCCCACTCCAGTCATCCCTCGCCCTTCCTTCCTTCTCCCCCTCCAGTCATCCCCTCCCTTCCTTCCTTCTCCCCTCCAGTCATCCCCTCCCTTCCTTCCTTCCTTCTCCCCTCTAGTCACCCCCGCTCTTCCTTCTCCCCCTCCAGTCATCCCCGCCCTTCCTTCCTTCTCCCCTCCAGTCATCCCCCGCCCTTCCTTCCTTCTCCCCTCCGGTCACCCCCCTGCCCTTCCTTCCTTCTCCCCTCCAGTCACCCCCGCTCTTCCTTCTCCCCCTCCAGTCATCCCCGCCCTTCCTTCCTTCTCCCCTCCAGTCAACCCCCGCCCTTCCTTCCTTCTCCCCTCTAGTCACCCCCCTGCCCTTCCTTCTCCCCCTCCAGTCACCCCCGCTCTTCCTTCCTTCTCCCCCTCCAGTCATCCCTCGCCCTTCCTTCCTTCCTTCTCCCCCTCCAGTCACCCCCGCTCTTCCTTCTCCCCCTCCAGTCATCCCTCGCCCTTCCTTCCTTCTCCCCCTCCAGTCATCCCTCGCCCTTCCTTCCTTCTCCCCCTCCAGTCATCCCTCGCCCTTCCTTCCTTCTCCCCCTCCAGTCATCCTCGACCTTCCTTCCTTCTCCCCCTCCAGTCATCCTCGCCCTTCTCACCTCCAGTCACCCCCCATTCCTTTCTTCTTCCCCCCAACTTCTCCTCCCTCCACTCCCTCACCTCTCCATACTATTTCTACTTCCCCTTAATACCATCAACATTACTTCCTCTGCACACCCTTCCCCCTATACACAGCTCTGACCTCTCATAATAATTCTTCTGGTCATTCTCCCCATTTCTATCCATGACCACCCTTCTCTTTCACAAAAAGCTCCTGCCTATCCCCCCTCCTAACCCTCCACACTGATCCTACCTCTCCTCCTCGCTCAGACCTCTCCCCACCTGTAAAAGGTGTCTGGCAATCGTCGTCCTCATCAGACCCAGGAGGTTCCCACATGTGTGTTCCAACATTCTGATCGCTCATAACGTCCTGGGAGAACAGAGCTTGGCTGAAACACGGAACATAGAGAGGTGGTCAGATTATACGCGGCACACGGATCACACGCTGCAGCTCACCAATAAACAAAGGGGTTGTAAATCTTTGTATATGTGCTTGGATTCGGAGTTCAAGGATATAGGCTTTTTTATAGGATTCAAAATTTGAGAACATAAGAGGGGAAAGTTGTCTATAGATGGATTTATGGTTGGAGGACATCAGAGGAATGGGGTGTCTATAGGTGATTTTATGGTTGGAGGACATCAGAGGAATGGGGTGTCTATAGGTGATTTTATGGTTGGAGGACATCAGAGGAATGGGGTGTCTATAGGTGATTTTATGGTTGGAGGACATGAGAGGGTTGGGATGTCTATAGGTGATTTTATGGTTGGAGGACATGAGAGGGTTGGGATGTCTATAGGTGG